>NW_006922170.1:839366-845173 GCF_000298275.1 Orycteropus afer afer
TTCCATGTTCCGATGATTAATGGATGTCTGCGGCTGTTTCTCTTCAATTTGAGTGGTGCCACATCAGCAGATGGAGGTCTTGAAAGCTTTTCCTTATTCATAGGAGTCAGGCTGGGTTTACTCAGATGATGCAGCTCTTTCCCAGTCCTATTTTGAGAGCCTTTTAGCCTGAATGGACTATTCCTAAAGGTGCGCGGTAATGTACCAAACAGTGTTTCTTTGCTATTTATAAGGTTTTCCCTGGCCAATTCTTTGAGAAGTGGACAGCCTCTTCCTTCTTCCTAGTCTGTCTCAGTCTATAATCTGTGCTGTTACCTATGTACAGTTATATAAAGATATATATAGACCAGGTTTGCTGGTCTGATAGATCCTGGTGAAACCCCTGAGATTGTGGCCTCTAGCTGCCCTTCAGGTCTGGAATTGAACTCACTTCTGTGACTTCCAGCCAAATAGAAGACCGGCATATGGGCTAAAGTTTTACATCAGGTAGATACATTCCTTGGAGAGATCAATCACGGGAGAACAGAAGGGCAGTGTATGCACAGGGAGACCTCTCAGGGGGCAGGAGTACATAGGAGGGAAGGACCTAGGGAAGTGGTAACTATGGGGAAGATGTGGAAAGAGTGATGTTACAATGTGGGAAATTGCAGTCAATGTCAGGAGACAAAATGTGTATGAACTGTTGTATAGAAAATGAAATTGCTTTGTAAATTTTCATCCAAATCACAATAATTTTTTTTAAGGTATCAGCAAAGAAATTGAAAATATAAAGAAGAATCAAGTGGGAGTTTGAGAATGGAAGGTGTTGTTCATTATCTGAAATTAAAAAAAAAATTAAAACCCTCATTGGATATACTTAATAAGAGAATGGAGGTGACAAGAGTAACCCAATTAAAGAAATGGACACTTCACCAAAGAAGATACATCATTAGTTGTTAGGGAAATGCAAACTAAAACCACAATGGATACCACTACATAACTATAAAACCACAACTATTATAATGGCTAAAATACATGTGTGTATATATATATTTTTTTTTTACAAAATCAAGTGTTGACAAAGTCCTCCCAAAGTCCAGATGTCTAGCAACTGTAACTCTTATACAGTTCTGGTGGGGATGCACAATGGCACAGCCAATTTAGAAAATGGTTTGATAATTTCTTAACAATGTTAACATACTCTTACCATATGATCTAGTAATTCATCTTCTGGATATTCACTTCTGCTATGATTCTGTAAATAGGTGGATAATCAATATGTTAGGCTTTACAGGTCGTAGGTCTCTGCCATAATTACTCAGTTCTGTTGTTATCGCTCAAAAGCAACCATAGACAATATGTAAATGTGTAGCATGACTCTCCTCCCCAAAAATCCTGCTACCACCTAACCCACTGCCATTGAGTCAATTCTGACTCAAAGCAACCCTATAAGACAGAGTGGAACTGTCCCATAGGGTTTCCCTGTGTGTAATCTTTACAGAATCAGACTGCCTCATCTTTCTCCCATTGAGTAGCTGGTGATTTGACCCTTTTCATGAGCAGCAGAGCACTTAACCACTGGTCACCACAGTTCTGATAAAACATTTACCAAAAGGGTAGTGGATCAGATTTGACCTGAGCACTGCAGCTTGCTAATCCCTACCTGAAATAAATAAAAACATGTTCACACAAAAACCTGTATATGACTTTTTATAGCAGCCTTATTTATAATTGCTAAAACCTGGAAATGATCTCAATGCCCTTCAACAGGTGATAGGATCAACAAACTGTGATACATACATACATACAATGGCATACTCCTCTGTAGTATGATGAACTGACTGAAGATACACACAACTTGGATGGATTTCTAGGGAATTATGCTCAGTGAAAATAATAAAAAGCCAATCTCGATGTTACATACTGTACAATTCCATTTATATGACATCCCGCCACCAAAAAAAAGCTATAGATAAGGAGAACTGACCAGTGATTGCCAGGAGGTAGGGGGTGGAGAGACTATGTGGCTATAAAAATATAGCACAAGGTAGTTTTTTGGGGAAATGGAATATTTCAGTATTCTGATTGTGATGCTGGTAACACAAATTTATACATATGCTAAAATCCATGGAATTGTATGCCAATCAATTTCACTTTATGATCATTTAAACAATTAAGTAAACAAACAAAGAAAATAAAAAGTGCATCTTTTCTCTCTTAAAATCTGTCAGTTTGGATAATATGACATTTGTTGAGCCTACTTATGAATTTTTCACAACAGTAATATTTACTCGTAATTTTAATTACTAATTACAAATGAGGAAGCTAAGACCCACAGTCATTCCAATTATTGGGTGGTTGTGCTAAGCCCTAAAACTACATAAGGCTATCTAGCCTTCCATTAATGGCTGCTCACCATACCTACTTCCATGTAGTTGGTCTGATTGTTGTTGTCTAGTAGGTTTTCTACTCATAGTGCTCCAATGCGACAGAGTAAATTCTCCCCGTGGGGTTTTCAAGGCTGTAATCTTTACATGAGCAGATCACCTTGTCTTTCTCCCTGAGAAGTGGTTGGGAGGATTCGAACCACCAATCTTTTGCTTAGCAGTCAAGCACTTAATTGTTACATCCCCAGGGCTCCTTTTGATTCCATTAGGTCATCCTTATTGGTGAATCTTCTCAATGAGTTGTGAGCTAGGTTGGGCAGAGAAGATCTCTCTGAGGAGTTAACACTTCAGGCCTACTTGAACAGAGAAAGTGAATCATACGTATTTCAATGAGAAGTTCCATTCCCAGAACAGAAAACATCAAGTACAACATTTGAGACAAAATTCAGATTAATGGGTTCACAGAATAGCAAGAAGGCCAGCTTAACTGTGATAGAGAGAGTTAAAGGGACAGTAGCAGGATAAATGGTCAGAGAAGTAGGCAATGGCCACATCATGTGGAGCCTTGCAAGTCACAGTAGGGACTCTGGATTTTAAGTATATTGGAAAAGCAATGAAGAATTCTAAGTAAGGAAGTGATTCATCTGATACATATTTTTGAAATATCACTCTGCACTACTGGGGGGCAAGCATGAACTTGGAGGAACCAGGTAGGAGGTTATGGTCATATTGCAGGCTGGAGGTGACGGTGATTTGGACTAGAGTGGTAGCTCTGGTACTTATGAAAAGCAATGAGATTTAGGATATGTTCTGAAGTAGGGTTGACATGATTTCTTGATATATTGGTTGCAGAGTCTGAGAGAAAGAGAGGATTCAAGGATGTTTTCCAGGCTCTGTGCCAAACACTGTAAGAGTATTATCTCAATGCAGTGGAAGAAATGAGAACTGGTCAGATTCAGGATTTATTTGGAAGAGATAACAGGGCTTGATAATAGATTAGGAGAAAGGTGAGAGTAAAAGGGAAGTGGATGACTCTGAGTTTTTGAGTCTGAGTAAATAGGTAAATAGAATTACTATATAATAAGGTAGAAAATACTGATGAAGCAGCAGGTTGGGGAGGAAAGTAAAAAGTTATGGTTTTTCATCCATGGGGAAATGTCAAGCAGATGTATTCATATATGAGTCTGGTATTCAGGAAGAGATCAGCACAGGAGATAAAAATTTTGTAGTTATTATTTTCAAGTTTGTATTTGGGAGTAATGAAATTAGATGAGACTATGCAGGGACAGACTGGATAGAGAGGGACAAAGACTGTTCCCTAGGATACTCCATCATGTGGAGGTCTAGAAGAGGATAAATGGGTTAACAAATGAAATTGAGAAGGAACAATCAGTGAGGTAGGGAAAAAATCTGGAATCTAAGTGAAGAAAGGATTTCAAGGAGAAGAGTGTCATTAACTGTATCAAATGTCGCTTGGAGGACAAGAAAAGTGGGGACTGAAAATTGATCATAGGGCTTCGTATGAAGTAGGTTACTAGTGACCTTGACAAGAACCTTTTCAAAGTTGAGGGAATGAAAGCCTGAGAGTAGGAGGTAAGAAAGCGGAGACTAACTCTGCCATGTTCTTTTTCACAGGGAGTGGAAAAGGAGGGAAATGACTTCAAGTGGATGATTTTTAAATGGGTCCAAGTGTAATATAGTGAAGCTTTTAAGAGTGTCTGGGTAATTACCACGTTCCAAGGACACATTGTTAGGGAGCTCTATGGTAATTAGTGTTTTAAAATCAATAAAAGTTATTTTCTATCTTGAAATATAAATGCTATGTATTAAATGATGAAGCAGAAGCAAGTTAATATTTAATGCAATATGAGGACAATCTTTGAGGTCAATTCCATACATTTAAATGAAGTAAAGAGACTAGCTTCAAAGATAGCTTAATAACTTTACATCTTTGAGAAGCATCTCTAAAATCACAATAGCTGATGTAGCTATCTTCAGAGCTAGTCATTTAATATGAGGCATTGACCTACTTTCTTCTTTAATTATCTAGAAAAAAAAAAGAGTTAGCTGTTAGTTGAATTTTGTCCTTGTAATGTGAACAAAAGGGCTATAATTTGTTGTACATTTTTTTGTCAAAATTATAGAATTTATATAACATGTTTTAAAATACTTGTTTTCCAAAATAAGGAATTTAAATCACTTTTCAATTACCATTAGTTCCAAATTTTTTTATTTGTGTGAATAGTAATTTATGGAGGAAAAAGGTGGTGTGTGGGAGGAGAATTGTTTTGATTTAGGATAGAAATTTTCTATTAGGCAGAAAAAAAAGGAGTAAACCAACTGTTCAGATATGGCACCAACCTGTCTGCAAGGGGGCTGGAAAATCTGATTGGACTGCATGCTGTAGGAGAAAAAGGAAAATTGTTGGGTAAACATGTAGCATTGTCTCTTTAAAATATTTGTGATTTACCAGCCTCAAAATTTCAGCTTCCCTATTCCCTCAGTACACTGCCTTGTAGACATGCAGGAGATATCTTGAGGCACAGAATCCCCTCATTCTTTGTACTAGTGTCATGGTTATGGACCCAAGTACTATATTCAAGTGGTGACGATAACCAGCCAACTGAAGACTATGCCCTTCAACCAGCTCACATAAGCATAAAAAGTGATGGATAATAGTGAGAAATAGTTTCCATTAAGCTCCAAATCATTTCCATTATATTTAAGGACTAGAAAAACTGATTCAAACTTTTGCAAACCATCATGAACTCTTATGACAGAAACTATTTACATCACGAACTTTATCAAGTGGTTTGCAGTCTGTCTCTTATGACAATGCCATATAGAGATGTGTTTTAGAAAAAAAAAAGAAAGAAAAACAAGAATCACAAAATAAACTCAATCCAGAACAGATGAAGAATAGTTAACTTTAATTAATGATCACTGAGTCTTAAAGAAGAAAACTTATGTGGCACAGTGGTGGCACAGCATTCGGGTGCTAACCAAAAGGTTGGTAGTTCGAACTTACCAGCTGCTCCTTGGGAGAAAGATGAGGCAGTCTGCTTCCTTAAAGATTACATCCTTGGAGACCCTATGTGGCAGTTCTACTCTGTCCTATAGTGTTGCTGTGAGTCGGAATCAACTCCATGGGAGTGTTTTTTTTTTTTTTTTATGTTGCTATTGTTGTTTCTTTTGTTTTAAAGTCATAAACTCACTGAAGTTCTGAAAACCTCATATTTTCAACCCTTCTTGTACCCTTTATGAGATGTTTCTTTTTCTAAAACAAACAATCACGGCCTTAACCCTGGGAGATGCGGTAACTTTTCAGTATAACTCAAGGTCTAAACTTATAGAAGGAGCTCTGGTAGCATAGTGCCTAAGGCACTTGACTGGTAACCAGAAGGCTGGCAGTTCAAACCCACCAGCCACTCCTCGGAAGGG
>NW_006922170.1:845903-847155 GCF_000298275.1 Orycteropus afer afer
GGAACACTGTTAGATAGGTAGAGATAAGTATTGATTTGGGTGAAGAGAAGGGCAATGTACCAAATGTGAGTGATCAACATGGTGGCATTGAGGAAGAGGACGACATAGAGAGATAAATGGGAGGTGCAGACAACAAAGATGAACCCTTTTGCATATGCAGTAGTGCGTTGTCAGTGAAGGCAAACAGGTATATGGGTGGATAGATGGGTGGACAGGTTGAACTGTTAGGTATGTGTATGCAGAAGGGTGTGTACCCCAAGACGTTGTATAGGGTTAGCAGACAATGTTTCTACAAGTGTATTTCTATGTTCTGTAAGAATTCCCAGGGGTATAGTAGAGCTGAAAAGGGACAAGGTTTTAGTCACTTCTTGGTCACAGCCAGCTACCCAGAGGGAGTGAGTAGTTGAACCTGTGGCCTTGGGACCATAATCACAGGAAACATCAAGCTCAATAGACATAACATACTACACAAAACATTGTTCCATCTCCTACTTTGGCAAGTAGTGACTGGGATCTTGAAAGTATGCAAGCAGCCATCTAGATGCAACGATGGGTCTCTCCTCATCCAGAGCAAAGAAGAATGAAGAAAACCAGGGGGCATGGAAACAATTAGTCCCCGTGACTGGTACACCATGCGATCCTCAGCCTATATGACTATGAGACCAGAAGAACTAGATGGTGCCCGGGTACCACTGTCAACCACTCAGAGGGGGATCTGTGTAGGACATCCTGGATAGAGAGGGAGAACAATGTGGAACAAAACTCAAAATCATTTGGAAAAAGAAAGGAGGGGACCAGGTTTGCTGGTCTGATAGATCCTGGTGGAACCATTGAGACTATGGCCCCTAGCTGCCCATCAGGTCTGGAATTGAACACACACACCTGTGGCTTTCAGCCAAACAAAAGACAGGCATATGAGTTAAACATGTAACTGAGGTAGATACACTCCTTGGAGAGAACAATCATGAGAGAAAGAAGGGCTGTTTATGCACAGAGAGACAGTTCAGGGGGCAGGAGTGCGTGGAGGGATGGACACAGGGACAAGGTGACTGTCAGGAGGAAGTAGGAGGGGAGCTGTTGCATTGGGGTAAATTGTAGTCAATGTCATGAGACAACACGTGTGTGAACTGATACATGGAAAGTGAATTTGCTCTGTAAACTTTCACCCAAATCACAATAGAAGAAGAAGGAGGAGGAGGAGGAGGAGAAGAAGAAGAAGGAGA
Organism: Orycteropus afer afer; assembly: GCF_000298275.1. NCBI lineage: Eukaryota > Metazoa > Chordata > Mammalia > Tubulidentata > Orycteropodidae > Orycteropus > Orycteropus afer. The sequence goes on from NW_006922170.1 coordinate 847,127, forward strand.
AGGAGGAGAAGGAGGAGAAGGAGGAGAAG
>NW_006922170.1:847725-849236 GCF_000298275.1 Orycteropus afer afer
TATTTACATTTAAATTTATTTAAATTAATGCAATAAAAAATTAAGTTCCACTGTCACCCTAGCCACATTTCAAGTGCTCAATAGCCATAAGTTGTGGATTCTAGCCTGTTGGACAGCACACATAACGAATGTATCCATCATTGCCGAAAGTTCTATTGAATGACGCTGATTTAGACATCTAAAAAACGGAGCTCTGGTGGCATAGTGGGTAAGGCATTTGGCTGCTAACCAGAAAGTCAGTCGTTCAAACCCACCAGCTGCTCCTCAGGAGGAAGATGAGGCAATCGATTTCTGTAAAGATTTACAGCCTTAGAAACTCAATTGGGGGTAACTATGAGTTGGAATGGACTTGGTGGCAGTGGGTTTGATTTTGGTTTTTGAATATTTTTCAGACAAGTTTATTTCAGCCAAGCCTGTGATAATTCCTAAAAAATTGTAAGTTTAAGGTTATGCTCTGACAATAACCAATAGAGCGGCAATTTCACATTGTTAAAGCCGGAACCATAGCTTGAATAGGGTAGGAATGAATGGTAGTGTGCTTAATGCCTGTGGAACAAGATTGGAGAGAGGTGGTTTATTGTTCTTTAAAGAGCAAGGTGAGACAAGAGAAAATGCTTTGAAGATGTAGGGAGGATACTTTAGAGTCGTTCAAAGGCATGAGAATACGAAGAAAAATTGTCTTTCTATTATGAATTAAGTGGCCCCTGCCCCCTGAAATGCTTTATTTCTCTGAACTTGAAGATTTAACTGTATATTATATACCTAATGACATTTTGAAACAGTGAATATTATCTTCCTATATGGAAGTTTTATCATCAGGCTAAACAATATATTGGGAATATAGAAAATGTAGGTCTACGAGGGTGTAACTATTGGTATTGATTCTGTTACAAACTCATCAAAATTTATGAACCTAGATGATATCTGAGATTATTCACTTCTTCCAACATGTCTTCCATTACACAAAGTGCTATTGCAACCATTTTGGTATTAGCATCATAGATACTTAAAAAAACACATAAGCAAAAATTGCCTGGTCTCACTGCTTCTACCCTTGTTCCCCTACTAATATTCTCAATATAGGAGCCAGAGTGATCCTCTATAAATGTTGTTGTTATTGTTAGGTGCTGTTGAGTCAGCTCTGACTCAAAGCGACCCTATGTACAACAGAATGAAACACTGACCAGTTCTGTGCCAGCCTCATAATCCTTGCTATATCTGAGCCCATCGTTGCAGCCACTGACTGTGTCAATCCATCTTGTTGAGGGCCTTCCTCTTTTTTCTTGACCCTCCACTTTACCAAGCATGCATCCTTCTCCAGGGAATGGTCTCTTCTAACAACATGACCAAAGTAGGTGAGACGAAGTCTGGCCACTCTCGCTTCCAAGGAGCATTCCAGCTGCACTTCATCCAGGACAGATTTGTTTGTTCTTTTGGCAGTCCATGGTACTTTCAGCATTCTTTGCCAACACCACAACTCAAAAGCATCAACTCTTATGGAAAGTGAATTT
>NW_006922170.1:849429-855070 GCF_000298275.1 Orycteropus afer afer
CTTAGTCTTCAAGGAGACATCTTTGGGCTCTTCATCACTTGAAAGAAGTCTTTTGTAGCAGATTTGCCCAATGCAATACGTCATCTGATGTCTTGACTGCTGCTTCTGTGGGTGTTGACTGCGGAACCAAGTAATATGAAATCTTTGACAACTTCAATCTTTTCTCCATTTGTTGTGATGCTGCTTATTGGTCCATTTGTGAGGATTTTCATTTTCTTTATGTTGAGATGTAATCCATACTGCAGACTTGTGCCTTTAATCTTCTTCAGTAAGTGCTTCAAATCATTCTCACTTTCAGCAAGCAAGGTTGTGTCTTCTGCATATGGCAGGTTGTTACTGAGTCTTCCTCCAATCACGATGCCACATTCTTCTTCATATAGTCCAGCTTCTCAGATTATTTGCTTAGCATACAGAATGAATAAATATGGTGAAAGGGTACAACCCTGGCTCACTCCCTTCCTGATTTTAAACCATGCGGTATCCCCTTGTTCTGTTCAAACGACAGCCTCCTCGTCTATGTACAGGTTTCTCATGAGCACAATTAAGTGTTCTGGAATTCCCATTCTTCTAATGTTATCTGTAATTTGTTATGATCCACACAATTGAATGCTTTTGCATAGTCAATAAAACACAAGTAAACATCTTTCTGGTATTCTTTGCTTTCAGCCAAGATCCATCTGACATCAGCTATGATATCCCTTGTTCCATGCCTGTTCTAAATCTTGCTTGCATTTCTGGAAGTTCTCTGTCAATATATTGCTACAACCATTTTTGAATTATCTTCTATAAGATTTTACTTGCATGTGATATTAACGATATTGTTTGATAATTTCCACATTCTGTGGGATCACCTTTCTTTGGAATGGGTACAAATACAGATCTCTTCCAGTCAGTTGGCCAGGTAGCTTTCTTCCAAATATCTTGGCATAGCCCAGTGAGTGCCTTCAGCAGGGGATCTGTTTGTTGAAACATCTTAGTGGGTATTCTGTCAATTCCTGGGGCCTTGTTTTTTTTCCAGTTCCTTCAGTGCAGCTTCCACTTCTTCCTTCAATAATGCCATTGGTTCTTGATCACATGCCACCTCCTGAAATAGATAATCATCTACCTATTTGTTTTGGTATAATGATTCTGTGCATTCCATCCATTTTCTTTTGATATTTCCTGCATCATTCAACATACTGCCCATGAAATCTTTCAGTATTATAACTTAAAGCTTAAATTTTTTCCTCAGTTCTTCCAGCTTGAGAAATACCAAGCATATTCTTCCCTTTTGGTTTTCTAACTCTAGATCTTTGCACATTTCATTATAGTAATTGACTTTGTCTTCTTGAATTGCTCTTTGAAATCTTCTGTTCAACTCTTTTATCCTGTTGATTTTTCCATCCACGTTAGCTACTCTCCATTCAAGGGCAAGTTTCAGAGTCTCTTCTGATATCCATTTTGGTCTTTTCTTCATTTCTTGTCTTTTTAATGACCTTTTGCCCTCTTCATTGATAATATGCTTGATGTCATCCCACAATTCCTCTGGTTTTCGGTTGTTGGTGTTCAGTGCATCAAATCTATTCTTCACATGGTCTCTAAATTCAGGAGGGATATAATCAAGGTCATGTGTTAGCTCTTGTTGACTTGTTTTAATTGTCTTCATCTTCAGCTTGAACTTGCATATAAGCAACTGATGGTCTGTTCCACAGTCAGCTCCTGGCCTTGTTTTGGCTGAAGATACTGAGCTTCTCCATCTCCTCTTTCCACAGATGTAGTTTATCTGATTCCTGTGTACTCCATCTGGTGAAATCCACCTGCATAGCTGACATTTGTGAGGTTGAAAAAAGGTATTTGCAATGAATAATTCATTGGTCTTGCTCTATCATGTGATCTCCAGAATCATTTCTATCACCAAGGCCATATTTTCCAACTGCTAGTGATTCTTCTTTGTTTCCAACTTTTGCATTCCAATCACCAGTGATAATCAACACATCTTGATTCCATGTTTGTTCAATTTCAGACTGCAGAAGTTGGTAAAAACCTTCAATTTCTTCTTCTTTGGTTTTGGTGGTTGGTGTGTAAATTTGAATAATAGTAGTATTAACTGGTCTTCCTTATAGGCATATGGATATTGTCCTATCACTGACGACATTGTACTTCAGGATAGATCTTGAAACGTTCTTTGTGACCATGAATGCTATGCCATTCCTCTTCAACTTGCCCTTCCCAGCATAGTAGATCATATAGTCTGATTCAAAATGGCCCAAACCAGTCAATTTCAGCTCACTGATGCCTAGGAGATCAATCTTTATGTGTTCCATTTCATTTTTGACAACTTCCAGTTTTCCTAGACTCATACTTTGTAAGTTCCATGTTACGATGTTTGCAGCTATTTCTTCCCATTTTAAGTCATGCCACATCAGCAAATAGAGGTCCCAAAAGCTTTACTCCATCCTCATCATTAAGGTTGGGTCTACTCTGAGGAGGCAGCTCTTCTCCAGTCATATTTTGAGTCCCTTCTAACCTGAGGGGCTCATTTTTTGGCACTATATTGGACAATGTTTCAGGGCTATTCATCAAGTTTTCCAGTAATATATCAGACAGTGTTTCACTGCTATTCATAAGGTCTTCACTGGCCAATTCTTTGAAAAGTGGATGGCCCCTTCCTTCTTCTGAGTCTGTCTTAGTCTGGAAGCTCTGCTGAAACCTGTCCACCATGGGTGATACTGTTGGTATTTGAAATACTGGTGACATAGCCTCTAGCCTCACAGCAACATGCAAGTCATCACAGTATAAAAAGAAGTGGTGGATCTATAAATGTAAGTTAGATCATATCACTTCTTCATTCACAGTCCTACAATGGCTCCCATCTTTCTTGGAATATGATGACAAAGTCCTTGCAATGGCTCACCAAGCCCTCCATGAGCTGACTTGTTACTCTGACCTCTCTACTACCACTTGTGAAGTCAACTCCAGCCACACTGGCATCTCTGATCTTCCTCAAACAAGACACAGATGATCCTTCTTCAGGGCCTTTGCTTTTACTGTGCACTTGGTCTAAATCATTCTTCCACTAGATATCATTTGTGTTAACTTCTTCACCAACTCATAGTCTTTGTATCAACCTCACCTTCTTACTGAGACCTTTCCTGACCACTCCTTCTCAGCCCCACAACCACAGCACCCTCCCTTCTCCTTACCTCACTCTATATTTTATTTTCTCTATTGCACTTACCACTCTATAATGTATTACGTTGTTGTTGTTAGCTGCTGTCAAGTCGATCCAAACTCATGGCAACCCCATATGTTACAGAGTAGAAATGCTCTATAGGGTTTTCAAGGCTGTGATTTTTCCCAAACCATCAGATATGTCTTTTAAGATGTCTCTGGATGAGTTTGAACTACCAACCTTTCAGCTAGTAGTTGAGCATTTAATATTTGTGCCACCAGATCCCTATAACATAATATAGTACTATATATCTAATTTGTTTGCTACATTCATTATCTGTTTTTATGTCTCCCCAAGCTGTAATTTATGTTCCACAGGACTTCTTATTCTGCTCACTGATGTATCTCCAGCACTAAGGAAAGTGCCTGGCACATATTAAGTACTCAAAAAATACTTGTTGATAAATGGCTTCATAAGCATTTCTCTTTGTAAACAAATAAAACTATATTTCTCCAGTTTCAACACTGATTTCTGGCTATTTCCAAGTACCAGGTCACAAAACCGTATCATTTTATAGTCGGAAAACCCCTTGACAGTAATGAAGTATAATAGAACCTTTATATATATGAGTAAACTGTGACCCAGAAAGATTAAGTGAAGGCACAAGGTCAACCAGCTAATTTATAGCAGTGCTAGAACTAGAAGATAGGTTTTCAGATTCTCAATCTATTCACAAAATTTTGTGATTTTTCCAAAAATATCCATTTTCAAAAGAATATGTCACCATCTCTGAGGGATATATCTGAAAAAAAAGATGTTAACATATTTTCAGCTACAGCAGCATCATTGTAAATAGTAGATAGCCTTATGAACAGCATGAACTTGAACGGGTAAATTTAAGAATCCTTCTTTAAAATAGAATCACATTACTTTAGAAATACATCACATATGCCCTCACCAAACTAATTTTTAAATAAAATGCTTTACTTAGAATAGAAATTAAATATTTCCAGAAAAAAAATAGGACTTAATCATAAATACATAAACTAAACCTTGATCCTTTTCTACTTCCTTTAGTTTCTCTGTTGCCTGGGCTTTGCTTTATTCCCTTGTTGACAGCTGCAGTCTTAATGTGCATCTTTGAGAAAATAGGTGCTTTTTGGTCCAAATCACTTTTATCTTTGGCTTATTAGAAGCATCCATATATCATAGCCTAGGGAAAGAAGATAAAATAGGGGCTCTTTCTTGCATATAAATCATGGCTTGTGGCTCATCGCTGTTAATTAAAAATCCTTGCAAGGCTAAATTCAACATGATGGAAGCTTAGGACATCCTTGCTAAAGGACAAAGCTGTAAGGAAAAGTATCTTCAAATTTCCAGGAGAAAGAAAAGTAGGATTAGGTCATTATGTCTCCTGGTCCTGGAAAGAGGGTTAAAATTTATTATGTACATGCTACACTATAATTTGTTGATGATTGTATGTGAACATACTAACTAATTAGTGTAATTGGTTTACTTTTTTGTTTCAGTGAGTTTGCGTACTATTTTACTGTTGTCTGGCAACATAACAATCTTGGTATTAACTGGAGAGAGGAAACAACACACAGCTTTGATCATATAAAGTATGACGTTTACAAGGGCAGAACAATATAAGCTGAATTTTACCATCCCATTTTAGTGACATATTCAAAAAAGAGACCCATTAGCCTTGAGTTTGGTTTGCATGGTTATTTGATACCCTTAATGTATAAAGGAGAATGGTTAGTATAGGTGTCTTTTCAAGGCATGAGTGGATATTTATTTTAGGGTTGTGATTACTTATGCTCCTAGTCAGTGCCAGCCAGGTCAATAGGATTATATTCCAGAAATTGATTTTTCCCCCAATGAGTAAATAATGAAGTAATTTAACCTCATCTGCTTCCTAATCTAAAACCTTTCACTTGTACCATGAGGAAAGGCATCTGCCTTCTCTTGAGATGTGCTCCAGCACAAGGCCAATAAACACTTTTGGGTTTTATGTGAAGGTCATGCAAAGCTGATCATTCAGGAAACGTGTACAGTTGAAGTGTACCTTCTCTTCCTTGTGGCCATCAATCCTGGCTTTCAGAGATGTCTCTACCTCCATTAAAGGATGAATACGATACTGTATTAATCATGGACATGGTTGCTACCCTGAGAATTTCTCTTTCATTTATTTTAATTTAAGTGTTTATTCAGATACTAGAGTGGAAAGAAAACAATACTTAGCTGGAAATGAAAATAAAAAGGTAGGCAGAATATAGTGATTGTTCAGATTATGAATTATCTAAGCTTGCTTTTTACTGTGTATGTTAGTTTATTGCTGCACAATCTGACTTCTTGAAGGATCTGTGCGCAACTAGAAATCATAATTAGACTGGAAGATTTTGAGTCTATCATCTTAGTGGGAGCTCTGGTGGGGTAGTGCCTAAGGCATTTGACTGCTAACCAGAAGGCTGGCAGTTCAAACCC
>NW_006922170.1:856622-860087 GCF_000298275.1 Orycteropus afer afer
TTCAAACCCACCAGCCACTCCTTGGAAGGAAGGTTGGGCAATCTACTTCCTTAGTGATACTGCCTCGGAAACCCAAGGAGGGCTTGCTATGAGTCAGATCTGACTCCATGGCAGTGAGTAATGGCTAATGATCAGGAGTGTTTCTTCATGTGTTGGTTGGCCTCCTGAATGTCTTCTGTGGTGAAATGTCTGTTCATGGCCTTTACTCATTATTTAATAGGATTTTCTTGAGAACTTTTGCATCTGTGTTCATGAGGGATATTGGTCTAATTTCCTTTAGTAATGTTTTTGCCTGGTTTTGGTAACAGGGTTAATGTTATAGAATGAGTTCAGTACTATCCCATCCTTTTCTATGTTCTGGAATTGTTTGAGTAGAATTTACCAGTGAAACTGTCTGGGCCAGGACTTCTACTATTGGGAGGTTCTTTTTGTTTTTTAACAGCCTGTTCAATTTCTTCTGTTATGGTGAGTCTGTTCAATATATATATATTTAACTTCAGATTGTGTTATTTTGGATAGGAAGTGTTTCTAAAAATTTGTCCATTTCTTAGGTTTTCAAATTTGTGGGAGTACAGTTCTTCATAGTACTCTGGTATTATCCTTTTATTTCAATTGGTTCTGTTTTGATATCGCCTAGTTCATTTCTTATTAATGTCATTTGCATCATCTCCTTCTTTTCCTTTGTTAAACTTTCTAGTTGTTTATCAATTTTATTAATCCTTCCAGAGAAACAACTTCTAATCTTGTTGATGCTTTCTATTGTTATTCTGTTTTGTATTTCATTCATTTCTCCTTGAATCCTTATTGTTTCCTTTCTTCTGGTGACTGTAGGTTTTTTGTTTGTTTTTGTTTTTTGCTGCTCTTTTTCTGATTGTTGGAGATGTTGTCCTAAGGTGTTGATTTTGTTTTCTTCTTTTTTGATGTGTGTGTTTATTGCTATAAGTTGTCCTCTGAGCACTGTTCTTGCGAGTCCCAAAGATTTGATATGTAGTATTTTCATTCTTGTTTCATTCATGGAATTTTTTTTATTTCTTCTATTATTCAGTAGTTTTTAAGCAGAGTATTATTCAGTTCCCATGTATTTGATTTTTTTTCCTCAATCTTCTGTTTGTTGTTTTCTAATTTTATAACATTGTGATATGAGAAGATACTTTGTAGTATTTTGATATTTTAAAATTTATTGAGGCTTGCTTTGTGGCCTAACATATTGTCTATTCTGGAGAAAGTTCCATGTGCACTGCGAAAGAATGTATACTGTGTATACTATGGAGTATTTTGTATATGTCTATGAAGTCTAGATGGTTGATTGTGCTGTATAGATCTTCTGTATCTTTGTTGAATTTATTTCTAGTTGTTCTGTCCTACATCAAAACTAGTGTGTTGAAGTCTCCTACTATTATTGTGAAGTTGTCTATTTTTCTTTTAATTTCTGCTAAAGTTAGATTTATGTATTTTGGGGCTCTTTCATTGGGTGCATAGATATTTATTATGATTATGTCTTCTTCTTGGACTGACCTTTTAATCATTACATAATATCCTTCCTTACATCTTTTGCTGCTTTTTGACTTAAAGGCTATTTTATCAGAAATCAATATTGGCACTCCTCTTTTTTGATTGTCATTTGTTTGATGTATGTTTTTCTATCCTTTAATTTTTAACTTATTTTTTTCTTTGTATCTAAGGTATGTCTCTTGTAGACAGCATATTGATGGCTTGTGTTTTCTTATCCATTCTACTACTCTCTGTCTCTTGATTGGTGCATTAAATACATTTAGATTCAGAATAATTATCATTAAGCATGGATTTATTGGGAGTTCTGGTGGCGTAGTGCCTAAGGCATTTGACTGCTAACCAGAAGTCTGGCAGTTAAAACCCACCAGCCACTCCTCAGAAGGAAGGTTGGGCTATCTACTTCCATAGTGATACCGCCTTGGAAACCCAAGGAGGGGTTGCTATGAATCGGATCTGACTTGAGGGCAATGAGTTTATGGATTTATTGCTGTCATTTTGTTGTGGTATTTTTTGTGTGTGTTTCTGTGGTGTTGTTGGTTTCTTTGTTCCATATATTTTTCTATTCTGAGTTCATTTTATTTATGAAGTTTCTTATCACTTCCTTCATTGCTATTATTTTAGTGTTTATTCAGTCTTTATGATTTTCCTTTTTTCATTTTTGTGAGGTTTTTAAAATTTCTTTGAGGTGTTTTTGTTAGTTTGTGCTGCTGTAACAGAAAATACCACAAATCAGTGGCTTTAAATAAACAGGAGTTTATTCTCTTACAGCTTTGGAGGCTAGAAGTCTGAATTCAAAGTGCCAGGCTCTAAGGGGTTGGGTAAAAGCCCCTTGACCTTGGGCTTCAGCTCTGCCTGTTGTTCCCGGCCTACTGAAGCTGGAAGCTTTCTTCACTCAGGCACCTGCTGGCTGCTGAAGCTGACAAACCCAAGGTTGACAAGTAAAAAGGCACAGTCCCAATATTACAAAACAACACGGCAGGGCATTAATTCAAGTCCAGAGACAGTCCCAAAATCAGCAGGAAACACAGCAGGCTGCTAAATGAAGACTCAGCAGCATGCAGAGTCCAAGTGTGTCAAAAAAAGCTGAAGACCATTCCCAAAGTTTCTTCTTATATATTGGAAGCAGATGCCATCCCTAAGGCAGCTACTCACCTGCTCCAGTAGTTTCTACCTGAAGTTGATTACCAATCTCACCATGGGGAATAACTACAACCAGCTGCCCAGCCACTCAAAACCAGGTCCAGCCAAGTTGACACATAACCTTAACTACCAAATGAGGTTACTGTGTAATTTATTATCTTCCCAAGTTTAGAACAATCTATCTTATCTTGATATTATAGTTTCCTGTACATTTGGAAGTTCTGTAACTATACTATTTATTCCCTGCCTAAGGCATTTGATTGCTAACCAGAAGGCTGATGGTTAAAACTCATCAGCCACTTCTCAGAAGGAAGGTTGGGCAATCTACTTCCATAGTGATAACCATCTCGGAAACCCAAGGAGGGCTCACTATGAGTCAGGTTTGACTTGACAGTAGTGAGTTTGGTTTTCTTTGTTTTGGTTTTTGCTTTGTAGCTATCGTTGCTTACAAATTAACATCTCTGGTTTTCCATTTTCAGCCTTGTAGGTTTATTTTATTTTTGATACTTCTATATCTGAGTTGATTTCCAAGTCACGTTGTCATATATATTTATCTCAGGTTATTGTTGGTTCTTTACCTGAAGAACTCCCTTTAGCATTTCTTGTAAGGTTGGTCTAGTTTTGACAAATTCCCTTAATTTCTGTTTATTGAAATGTCTTAATTTTGCCACCATATTTAAGGGACAATTTTGCTGGCTATATAATTCTTGATTGACAATTTTTTTTTCTTCTAATGTTTTATATTTGTAATCCCATAGCCTTCTTACTGCTTTGTAGGTAACTTTTAGTTGCTCCCAAACTACTTTCTGGATT
>NW_006922170.1:860355-869798 GCF_000298275.1 Orycteropus afer afer
AAGGATAGCAGAACTACAAGATATAAAGGGCCTGGGTCTCTGAATGACTTCATGGAGCAGAACCAACCCTCCCGTTAGTTGGACCACGTTGAAGTGGGAAGTGAGAGAAAAATATTTTTTTCTTGTGGTTAAGTCAGAAATTTCCAGATTTATATGTTGCATAAAACCAGTTGTTACCATCTAGCCAACTCCAACTTGTGCTTATTTACCTTAACTAATATGGAGGAATGAATGAGAGAAAGAATGAGGTAGCATTCCTGTCATTAAAAGGTTGTCAGCTTAGTTTTTAAACTTTGGAAATAGCCTCAGTTTTCCTATTTGAGTAGCCTTTTGGGAATCAATGGTGGGTTGGAAGATTTTTATGGGGATTACATAAAATGTGCTGAGAGGAAACACTTGGGAGGATTAGCAATGAGCATTTGAGAATAATTTGCCTCCACATGTAAAAGATAGAACCAAAGATATAAAGATAAAAGACATAATTCATGCCCTCAGAGAACTTGCATTCTGGTAGAGAGGAGAGAAAAGACAGCAGAAATGTGTAACTCAGTATCATAACTCCTTCTCAAGTAATACTCTCTCTTTGTTTAGTATTCTCTCCCAGATAATCTTGTCCATGCCCATGGCTTTATCATCTACATGCTAACATATATATGTACACCTCCCCAAAAAAAGACTCCCTTGAATTCTAGGTATGTATACCCAACCTGACATCTCAATTGTGTGTTTCAAAAACATCTCAAACTTGGCATTCCCAGAAGTGAACTCATAATTGATCTTCATCAAACTTGATTCTTTCCTGGTGTTCTACAACACAATGAATGTCACTATCATTCCTCCCACCCAATTTCACAAGTCTCAAGTTTGGGAATCATTCTTGACTCCACTTCTTCATTCCTTATCTCATCTCAATAATAGAATCCTGCCAATTTTACCTTCACTATCTCCCTATTCTTTTCACTCTTCTCCATCTCAGCTTCCACCCTAATCTAAGCCCAGGGCCATAGCAAATGCTACCAAAGGGGCTACTACATATTTACTCTGATTTCTCTTTATCCCATTACCCATGTCGCATCTAAAATGACATTTTAAAAATAGAAATTTGATCATGTGTCATTTTAGTTGAATACCCTTTGATGCCAGTGTTGCTGAATTTTCTGTCTCCTGCCTACCTCATCACTGCAGTCTCATACCAATCTTTCTCTATGGGTCAGTCACCCTATCCAGTTTCTTGAATGTGTGCCATGTTTCTTGCCATATTAGGGTTATTCCCTTACTTGCAATGCTCTACAAGCTCTATTTGGTCTCAACTCAAGCATCATATCTGAAGAAAGCCTCTCTTGCCTTTCCATTAAATAATAGTAATCTATAATAAAAATAAACAGTCAGATCTCTGGTTTCAGATTCTATTCTAAAAGACATGATAAGCATATTTATGATCATTGGAACTATAGAGGACTGACAATTGGAGATACTTACCTTTGCAGTTTGTGGCAATATGCCTGAATGATGGTTCCAAGGTTGGGGAGGGGGGGTGGTCAGGTTGAAGTGAGCCACAATATAGCTGTCCTGCTGCAACTAGAGATTGGACTCATGAGGCAGGCAACCAGGTGAAATGAGTGATTATTCTCTATTCCTGGAGTGAGTAGCATTGCAGGTGAAAGTCAGCCGCAGCTTCTAAGCTCTCATCAAGGAAATGATCTCAAGTGAAATCATGTCAGAAGACATGCATCAACTGAGCAATTTCTGTGGAAGGGACAGGGTTCTTCTCTACTGGAAAAGGAGACAGAGTGAGGGTGAGCAGCAGTCCTTGGGATTAAGAAAGCAATGTAAGAAGGCTGAAATAGCTAAAGTTCTGCTTTGTTTTTACTTTTTCCTTATTGTTTTATTTTCTTGGAAAAAATTCTTCAGAAATTTTTGAGAGATTGGGTAAAATGGTCTGTCCTGTATTCACTTGGATATTGCCTAAGCAGTATCTGCATTTTCTATGACTTCCCATGCCCTGTTTACCAAGTTCAGGAGCCAAGAACATCCTGCCTTTGTACTTTCTGTAGATTTGCCCAAAAGGTCTAATGCTGCCACTGTTTCATGAAACACTGAACAGTGATTCCCTAAGTCAATTCTCTCCCCTCCACCTCCACAAGTTAAATAACTCCTGTCAGCCAGTATGAATTTTGGAGATGTCAGGGGAGGAGTTCTAACTTTAACTGTTCATAAGATTGGTATCAGTCCTTCTTTGAAACACTGGCCTGGCAGTGTGTGGGTAATGACCCAGGTACAGTATTCTGGATATGGTTTTAGCATAAAGCTTTTGAAAGGCATTTGGCAAAGACTAACTCTTTCTGCAAAGCTCAACTGGAAATAAAGCAAAGTTCACTCCTCCTGTGGCCTTGTTCACTCCTGGGTCATTAAACTTTTTTCTACTTTAAAGGATGTCTTTGTTGTTGTTGTTCTATTGCTATGGTCAGCATATCAAGAAGTGTAAGAGAAAAAAATGTTTTTATCCATAACGTAGAGCCCTGTACTAGAATCCATAGATAAGAGAAAGATTTACTGAACAAGTTGTTATGCTGTAGCTTAAGTTGTTATGTATGGTTCTCAAACTGATTCCATTCCAGGATTATTTGAGCAGTTGAAAACCATAGTTTTAAAACATGTCTTCTTTCCACTTTCTAGCCAAATATTGTCTGAGAAAGCTAGTAGTTGTGTTGCCAGTTTAATGCCAAATATTTTAACATTGAATGTGATTTTTAAAAGCCTTACTTTCAAGTGGTAGTAACAATTCAATTCAGAGTAACCATGTGTCAAAGAAGTGGTTCTAACTAAATTCATTTGTAAAAGATGGAGCACAAAGATTTAAATTTTGAGTTTTCCCTGGCAAAGTCAGGAATAGAATTCATGTACTAAGCCATAGAAAAGAGACAGTTACTTTGACTTTTCTAGATTGATTTTCTCCTGATTTACTGAATTGTCTTATCTCTATTTTACCTTTTATGTAGAGCAGAGCTCCAGCAAAGTTCAATACTCTTGCATATCTGAATTTGTCACCCTGACATCATTTACCTGACAGAGAAAGGGAGGACGTAGATAAAATGAAGCATGGGTCAGGGCTACTTTACCCCAGGGTTTTCATATATGGCCATTCAATGTGTGCACTGCACAAAAGTGCCAAGCCCAGCTGATGAGGGGTGATAAAATCTAGCCTGCACTCTCATTGCTAAGCCATGTACTCTAGAAGTTGCATTTCCCCAAAAGAAAGGATGTCTTTTAATGCACAAAAAGGCAACTACACTTTACCAAGCCAGGTGTCAGTGGGATTGCTTCACACCAGAGTGGTGCCTCTCTGATTCACACAAGAGTACCCAGTGGACTAAGTGGGATCCTTCCCTGTTCCTAATGCCATACCACCAATCCTATTTCCAGTAGGTTACTGTATACTCACAGCCTTAGCTCATATCTGATGTAAGCTGGTGTCAATTTCCTTAGAAGCAGAGCCCCAGATAGAGATTCTTGTGCAAGTGTGGAGAGACCAGCTGTTATTTTTTTGCCTAGTACTAAGGGATTTCCCAGGAGATGGGACTTCAGTGTTAAAATTGGGGACATCAGGGGCAAGCAAGGATGATTTGGAGTACTTTCATGAGAGAGGGAGTGAGAGAAGTAGAATAGGACAGAGCAAGAAAACTAAGCAAGGAGGTAGACTCAATTGGAGACTAATTTCAACCTAATACTTGAACTTTGAGGCACAAATGGATTGGTTCCATTTTGAGACAGGAAGGCCAATTTTTGTAACCCTGTGTCAGTCAGTCATTGGCCAATGGTTGTCCTTGGTGGGTGGGGAATATCTTACTTTCTGGGTGAGGCAGGTCTCCTTTGGCAGAGAGCAATGAGGGCAATTCTCTAGAGAAGAGGAGCACATGTGGCCCGTTAGCAGCAAATATTCAGACCAAACGAGGAACAGGAACACCTACATAGTGAAAATAGTCTGTGTGTGGACCAGCAGCCACTAAAATCTGTTATTCATACCTACTGTTATGGAACAGTCATTAACAACCTGTCATGTGCAGATGACACAAACTTGCTTGCCATAAGTGAAGAAGACTTAAAGCACTTACTGATGAAGATCAAAGACTACAGTCCTTTGGTATGGATTACACCTCAAAACAAAATAAAAACCTCATATCTGGATCAATAAGCAAAATCATGATAAATAGAGAAAACTTTGAAGTTGTCAAGGATTTCATTTGACTTAGATCCACACTCAACACCCATGGAAGCAGCCATAAAGAAATTAAATGGTGTATTGCATTGGGCAAATCTGTTGCAAAAGCTCTCTTTAAAGTGTTAAGGAGCAAAGATATCACTCTGAAGACTAAAGCATGCCTAACCCAAGCCATAGTATTTTCCATTGCCTCATATGCGTGCAAAACCTGGACAATAAAGGAAGACCAAAGAAGAATTGATGCCTTTGAAGTATGGTGTTGGTGAAGAATATTGAATATACCATGGACTGTGAGAAGAACAAATAAATCTATCTTGGAAGAAGTACAGCCAGAAATCTCCTTAGAAATGAGCATGGAGAGACTTTGTCTCTCATACTTGGTCACATTATCAGAAGGGACCAGTCCCTGGAGTAGGATACCATGCTTGGTAAAGTAGAGGGTCAGCAAAAAAGGGTAAGACCCTCAATGAGATGGACTGACACAGTGGTGGCAACAATGGGCTCAAACACAGCAAGGATTTTGAGGACAGTATGGGACCAGGCAGTGTTTTGTTCTGTTGTACATAAGTTTGCTGTGAGTCAGAGCCAACTTGAAGGCACCTAACATCTCCTACAAGGGTGCCATGTGCTTGATTTACATTATTAGCAAGCTATCCAATCCCCTTGGTGGATCACAGCTACCTTACATTTGCACAGTTCTGCCCAGTCATCTGGTGGGAGTCACAAAGAACATGACTACAAGAGCTATAATAAGTAATTTACTACCCCACAATTACTCAGTTATAAAGAAAAGTGAAGTCCTAACACATGCTATGACATGGATAGAGATCAAAGACCCTATGCTAAGTGAAACAAGCCAGTCACAAAAGGACAAATATTATATAATGCCACTTTTATGAAATACCTAGAATAGGCAAATATATAGAGACCAAAGTTCATTAGTGGTTACCAGGAGTGGGTGGGAGAAAGAAAAGAGGATTCATTGCTTAGTGGACACTGAGTTTACATTAAGGGTGATGGAAAAATTTGGTAATAAATAGTGGTGACAATTGCCCAACATAATGAATGTACTTAATGTCACTGAATTGTACATGCAAAAAGTGTTAAAATAACACGTTTTGTTATTTATATAAAATGCTGTTCATAAAGCTTTCCAGTAATATATCAGACAGTGTTTCACTGTTATTCATAAAGTTTTCATTGGCCAATGCTTTGAGAAGTGGAAGGCCTCTTCCTTCTTCCGAGTCTGTCTTAGTCTGGAAGCTCCACTGAAACCTGTCCACCATGGGCACCCTGGCTGGAGTTTGCAACACTGGTGGCATAGCCTCCAACATCATAGCAACACACAAGCCATCATAGGATGACAAACTGACGGACAAGTTTGTCTCCCTAAACTGTTCCAACAACAACAACAACCACCATATAAAATGCGTTCCTTCTCCCTGGAAGGTTGCCCCACCCTCAAATCACAGGACTCACTCCCCTTCATCCTTCAGATCTTTTCTTGAAGACTTAGTTAAAAATGCAAACTCTCTTTTCCTTCTAGATGACTTATCACCATCTGCCTTACTATTTATTTTGTTTGCTTACTATCTATTTACCTCCTCCTTTATAATATAAACCTCGTGGGAGCAAGGAATTTTAATTATTTTGTTCCCTGCTCTATCCTCAGCATCTAGAGTAGCACCTGACACATGGGAGGCATTAAAACTTTGTTGAATGCATGAATGTGTAAATTGAGGGGTTGTGGTAAGAGAGTTCTACAGTCCCTTCCATTTTAAAATTTCATGGCAAATCCTTTAAAAAAACCTGTTATGTTCTGTTTTTTTAAAAATTATCTTAAAAGATTTTAGGGCTACGTTACTGGAAAGACATTTTCCAAAAATTAAAAGAAAAAAAAAGACTGATAAAGAGAAGTGTGCCTTTTGATAGTATATTTAATTGGCAAAGGAGACTCATTCTTTGAAACTCAGAGGGGCACAGGGGGAGGGTTACAATGTAGGGAGGTGAGGAGACTGGGTTAGACCATGAAAGAAAGAGGGGAAAAAAATGAGATTGTTAAATTGTGAAAGGTGGGAAATCTTTTACGTACTCTTCAAAATACGTAGAGATAGTCATCTAATTTTTCCTTAAAAATTGTTTATATTAAAAGTTTCTCTTACTTAAATTTCTGTATTTTACATAATAGATAGAGGCTTAAATTTTGGTGATAGAACTACCAGGTAAGATAAAGTTAAGGAGCCGGGGTGGCGCAAGGAAATGTTGGCACTTTGAACCTAAGCAGCTGCTTCCTAGGAAAAAGACCAGGTGATCTGCTTCCCTAAGATGACAGCCAAGAAAACCCTATGGGATAGTACTACTCTGTCACATGGGGTTGCTATAAGTAGGAATCTATTTGAAGGCACCCAACAACAACAAGATAAGACATTATACTTGTTAAACCTTGGAGGACAAGAATTAAACATTTCCTTTTAATTCTTTGGTGCCTTCTAAGGTTTGGTTTGCTTGTGCAGAATCCTTATTTTAGGAATTTTAGTCAATTTTAGAATTTGGAGGTGCAATGAATAGGAGTAACTTAAATTTGGATTTTGTCAGAAATACACTGGGAAACAACTTTTCTGTTCCCACCTATCAAAGTTGTTTATTGAACCTTGTGTATTTGTCTTTAAAAGCTAGACCAGTTAAAAGCCTATTATTGGGCTAGGAGACAGAAGACTTATATTGTATCCTACATTTACCAATGTGTTCATTTGTGACTTTGATTCTGTCCTGTAATCTCTCTGATTTCTGATTATTTAATTATAAACAGTATAGAGTGCATATTGTAGAGACTGGCCCTTATTAGGTACCCATCCCCTGGCTCTCTATTAGTGATAGAAGTCTTAGTCTCTCGTGACTTTCCCTCTGGAGTAATTATAGTCCCCTGACATTGTAGTTATCACTCAGAAGGAGATTGTGACTGACCTTAGTGTTAGATTCTGCAATCAGGGAATTCCAATAGAAGTACAGACAATAAGTTCAGCTCAGCATATTTTACCCATGTGGCAATGGCAATGTTGTGTTCATCAAGCCATTTCATTTTTTTCCTGAGCAATTGAGAGACTATATTTTCCCATCACACTTGCACCTAGTGAGGCCACGAGGCCAGTTTTGGCTAGTGGAATGTAGGTAAAGTTATTATGTACCATCGTTTGGAGGTGGTCCCCCATAACCTCTCACAAGATCTTCTAAGCTTTCCTTATCTCCTGGTTGGACAAAGATCATTCAGGAGAGGATTTCAAAGCTTCTGAGGTTTTTTCTTTCTTTCTTTTTTTAAAATAGCACCTGGACATTCTAAATAATATACTACTCTCTATTCTGCAATAAAGGAGCCCTGGTATGGCAGTGGTTAAGCACTAGGCTACTAACCAGAAGGTCAAATATTTGAGCTCATCAGTTGCTCCATGAGAGAAAAATGTGTCAGTCTGCTTTCATAAACATTACAACCTACGAAACCTTACGGGGGCAGTTCTACTCTGTTCTATAGGGTTGCTATGAGTCAGAAATGACTCAATGGCAATGGATTTTATTCTGCAGTAAATCATCAAATAACTGTTTTGCTTGGTTTGGTTATGATACTAAATTAAGGAACTGGATGATAATTTATGGTAACATTTAATTTGAACATCCAATCAGATTTTGAAATAGTATAGATTTGGGACACAGTGAAACATGAACTGAAACTTACAGAATTAATGTTCCTACATTTCTACTGCCTTTAAAAAATTAGTGTTGCCTAGTAACATGATACATTTAACTATGGTGTTGGTGAAGAATATTGACTATGCATTGCCAGAAGAACAAACAAGTCTGTTTTGGAAGAAGAATACAGCCAAAATTCTGCTTAGAAGGGAAGATTGTGAGACTTCATCTCACATCCTGTGGTGATTCAGTTTGTATGTCAACTTGGTTGGGCCTGGTTGAGTGGCTGGGCAGCTGGTGGTAGTTATTCCTCATGATGAGACTGGCAATCAACTCCATGGTGGGATCTACCACAAGCAGCTGAGTAGCTGCCTTTGGGATGTGATCTGCTTCCTGTAGATAAGGAAAAGCCTTTGAGATAGTCTCTAGCTTATGGCACACTTGAATGCTGCATGTAGCTGTGTCATTGTTCAGCAGCCTGCCATGCTCTGCTGACCTTGGGACTTACAATGGACTTGAATTAATGGTGTGTTGTGTGATTTGGTAATATCGGGATTGTGCCATTTTATTTGTTGACCTTGGGCTTGTTAGCCTCAGCAGCAAGTAGGTGCCTGAGTGAAGAGATGCCTCTAGCTTCAGTGGACCAGGAACAAGTGGCAGAGCTGAAGTCCAAGGTTGAGGGGCTTTCACCCAGCCCCTAGAGCCTGACACTTTGAACTCAGACTTCCAGCCTCCCAAACTATAAGAGAATAAACTCCTGTTTGTTAAGACTCATTTGTGGTATATTCTTGTCAGAGCGGTACTAGGGAACCAGAACACATACTTTGGACATGTTATGAGGATGGACTAGTCCCTGGAGAAGGACAACATGCTTGGTAATGTAGAGGGTCAGCAAAAAAAGAGGAAGACCCTCACAAGATGGACTGGCACAGTGGTTATAACAATGGGTTCAAACATAGTAATGATTGTGAGAATGGTGCAGAACTGGGCAGTGTGTCCTTCTATACATAGGGTCACTATGAGTCGGAACCGACTCATAGGCACCTAACAATAGTAACATGAACTCTTTTAAATTGTGTATCACCCCTAGGCTAAGGTCAAGGGGATGTAGTTAAGGCTCGAAAAAGAAATTTCCATAAAATTATAAGAAATTGAAAATAGTGATTTACAACAGAAATCTGGAGAAACTTAAATTATGGCTTTTAACTTCTTCTGGAGAAAGAGTGACATGTGTTTTGATAGAGGAAAATTCATGTTTTACTCCTAAGGAATTGAAGCTTGTGATTATTTACTTAAATAGCATTATTATTTATTTTCCTATTACAAAAGTAAGAATGTTTGTTTTCAAAATTTAAGACAATATAAGTAAGCAAAGAGAAGAAAATCAACCATAATCACATTACCCTGACATAAAAATGTTGTTGTTGTTGTTGTTAAGTGCCGCCGAGTCGTTTCCGACTCATAGCGACCCCATGCACAGCAGAACGAAACACTGCCCGATCCCGCGCCAGCCCCACAATCCCTGCTATACTTGATCCCATCA
>NW_006922170.1:872999-874074 GCF_000298275.1 Orycteropus afer afer
CAACCCTAACCCAGTCTCCTCACCTCCCTACCATTTAACCCTCCCCCTGTGCCCCTCATATTTATGCACTCCTGTTTACCTGCATTTCCTCAATTTGAATGTTGGTCCTCTGCTGTCCCGTGGTCTATTGCTCTAAGGGGTATGTTACCATAGAGTATGTGGGTGTGTCATCCTGGGTTGAGTGGTCTGCATGTATATCTTGTTAACTATTAACTGAGAGCCAGCCCCTGGGGATGTGTTTTATTCCAGGCACAGCATGTATTCCAGGGCCATAGTATTATTATACTATATGAGCTTACCCAAGTTTGTTAACCCGTTCTCCTACTGACAGACATCTATGTTGCTTCTGATTCCTTATTCTTACAAGCAATGCTGCAATGACCATTCTTATGTTTGCCTCTATATGCACATCTGAATAGGACATGAGACGCTGACTGGAGTAGGGTGAAAGAGCACAGGCTTCAAAGGCAAGGTTTCCTTGGTTCAAATTCCCATCCTGACATTTAGCAGTGGTACAATCATAGGCAAACTCTCTGTTGAGGCCATATCATGCAGTTTCTAGAATGCCAAGGGAAGATTTAATGCTTAATTGAGTAGGCAAGGAGGAGGCAGTGGAGGCTTTTGAACAAAGAATGATAAGATTGAAAGTGAGAACACTTATCTGGAAACAGTATAAACAATGGATTGACATAGAGAGTTGAGAGATGGGAGAGTCAGCACCTCCAGCTATATTTCCTGTCTAGGTTGTCAAACCATAAATTATTTCAAAGCAGATGGAATCTTGAAGGCAATGTCTGAGTAAATAAAGTAAGAATGTTCAATTATCATTTCTTTTCAACCTGGCATGATCTTTTGTTTCTTCAGGTATTTTCTCCAATTTTGTTTTCTGGCATTCCAACTACTAGATCTCATACTTCATCTTTATTGTTACTTAGTCTTTCCTTTATTTCTCTTTCTTCTAGTTCTTCAAATAGTTGTCTTAGTAACTCTAAATAGATTAATATACTCATGCTTCTACTTCTTGTTTTATCAACTTTAAATTAAGTCTATTTAAACCCTTCTGTGAAAAACATAG
>NW_006922170.1:874259-875796 GCF_000298275.1 Orycteropus afer afer
CTAATTTATGTAAATTCTGTTATTATTATTTTTTCTGTTAATTTATTTTATTTCATGTCCTATCAACTTTTGACTCTTGTCTTTCTACTATCCATCTTGTAAGATGAAGATATAAAGGACCTACCTATTTTTCCATTTCTTCCTTCTACCACCCACCTTCCATCAATTTCTCTTTATTTTACATTGTCAAGGCCACTAACATTTTCAATCCAATCTGCAGTCATATCTAAGAATATCATACTTCATCTAAAGATTGTAAAGGATAAATATCAAAAACATTATTATGATGGTGACTTCTATTGGGATGAAAAATAATTTTGATAAATTAAAGCACATGCTTTATTTTCTCCTTTATATTTCATATTCTGAGTTTTCTAAAATGAAAATGACTTTTCCAATAATCAGGAAAAAATAGTTGTCAACTCACTTAAAAAATTACGAGTCCACATATATTACAGAAGTAACAGAGGACAAGGTTGGAGTAGCTTCTCAGACATAACCAAACAATTTGAGGGAGAGAATCACTGGGCCTGTGGGCTCTGGGACCATAGTCTTGGGGGCCATCACACTCAATTGGCATAACACAGTATATAAAAAAAATCTTGTTCTACATCCTACTTTGGTGAGTATTGACTGGGATCTTAAAAGATATTGAGCAGCCATCTAATATGCAACTATTGTTCTCCTCTCATCTGGAGCAAACAAGAATGAAGAAAATAAAAATCAATTAAAAACAATTAGTTCAAAGATATGATGGATCACGAGGACCTCAGTTTTCACAACCCTGAGACCAGAAGAACTAGATGATGCTTAGATATCAATATCAACCACTCAGAAAGGGGTCAGAATTGGAGATCCTGGTTAGAGTGGGAGGAAAAATGTGGAACCAAATTAAAAAACACAAAAATGACCAGAATTACTGGTCAGATAGAGACTGGTGGAACCCCCAAGAATATAGCCCCAGGTTGTCCTTCAGGCTTGGAATTGGATTCACTTCTGTGGATTGGCTCTCAGCCAACAGTAGAAAGATCTACAAGCAGAACACCTACCCTAGGGAGATGCACCCATGTAACCTAGGGAGATGCACCCCTTAGTTCAATCAACCATGAGATATCAGAGGGGCACCAATCACATAGAAGGAAAGCTGGAGAGACAGCAATGCATAGAAAAGAAGGACAGAGGCGAGGGGTAGTCACAGGGAAGAAAGGAGAGGAGAGTTTTTTTGTTTTGTTTTGTTTTCATGTTTGGGGATTATAATCAGGGCCGTGAAATCAAATCTGCAAACTGCTGAGAATAAAATGAATCTGCTTTGTAAATTTGCACCCAAATCACAATTTAAAAAAACATTTGAGTCCACACTTCACAAACTTAAGCCATTTTGTATATACCATCCTTCTTCATAAACACATCCAGACAAAGGTACATGTATAGTAATAACCTAACTCATCTGTCAGGAGCTCTGGTAGCATAGTGGCTAAGACACTTGCCTGCTAACCAGACGGCTGGCGGTTCAAACCCACCAGCCACTCCTCGGAAG
>NW_006922170.1:876803-878253 GCF_000298275.1 Orycteropus afer afer
TATACATGTGGACTTCACCAGAGGGAGTACACAGGACTCAGATTGACTACATCTGTGGAAAAAGTGATAGAGAACTTCAGTATCATCAGCCAAAACAAGCCCAGGGGCTGACTGTAGAACAGACCATCAATTGCTCATATGCAAGTTCAAGTTGAAGCTGAAGACAACTAAAACAAGTCCATGAGAGCCAAAATATAACCTTGATTATACCCCTCCTGAATTTAGAGACCATCTAAAGAATAGATTTGAAGCACTGAACACCAATGACCAAAAACCAGAGGAACTGTGGGATGACATCAAGAACATCATCCATGAATGTGATAGTTAAATTTGTATATGGCATGACAGACAGCAGGAGCAGAGAAAGAGACCTGCATGAGAGATGGCAGTAGCAGAGCCGAGAGAACCAGCATGAGACAGTGACAGCCTTACCAGGCCATGGAGGAGAAAGCTTGATGCCTTTGGTTAGGTGAGTTACTGGCAGATTGGGTTGCCTTTGGACATTAATTGGTAGAAATGACTGGGATGAAATGGAGTAGCAGGTTGGCCAGCCCACAGAGCAAGAAAGCTGAATGCTTTGAGGGCAGGAAGATTTCTAGCAGAGTGGGTTGCCTTCAGCATTAATCAGCAGAAGTGGAGAGACCAAGGAAATGGAAGCAGAGCTGCTTCAGCCTGAAAAGGTAGGACCATGGCCTTTGGGGGTGGAACTACCATACCCCCTAGGTTTCAAAGAGTTAAACCATTACCAACTTGGTTCTGGAGTGTGGGGCTGCTTTTTCATATGGGCCAGTGGGATGGGGCTGCTGCCCAAGAGTGAGGGGACAGGGCTGCCATGTCCAAGAGGTAGAGGAACAGGGCCCACCAGACCAAGGGGGTGAGGTCACCACTCAGGAACTAGCAGATTAGAGCCACCCAGTGAAGGAGATCTGTACAGATGCCACCCAATGAAGATCTGTACAGGTGCCAAGTTGACAAGGGGTAGAATTGTGGTAGTTAAATTTGTATGTCAACTTGGCTGGGCCTGGATGAGACTGGCAATCAACTCCATGGTGGGATCTACCACAAGCAGCTGAGTAGCTGCCTTTGGGATGTGGTTTGCTTTCTGTATATAAAGATAAGCCTTGGGGATAGTCTCCAGCCTATGGCACACTTGAACCCTGAATGTAGCCATGTCAATGTTCAGCAGCCTGCCATGCTCTGCTGATGTTGGGGCTTTCAATGGACTTAAGATAATGGCTTACTATGTGGTTTGGTAACAGTGGGACTGTGCCTTTTTACTTGTCAATCTTGGGCTTCTCAGCCTCAGCAGCCAGCAGCTGAGTAAAGAAAAGCCTCCAGCTTCAGTGGGCCAGGAGCAGGAGGCAGAGCTGGACCCCAAGGTTGAGGGGCTTTCACCCAGACCCTAGAGCCTAGCACTTTGAACTTGGACTTAAAGCCTCCAAACTGTAAG
>NW_006922170.1:880503-890584 GCF_000298275.1 Orycteropus afer afer
AAGGAAGGCTGGGCAATCCTACTTCCGTAGTGATACTGCCTCGGAAACCCAAGGAGGGGTCGCTATGAGTTGGGGCCGACTCGATGGCACATAACAACAAAAACAACCTAATAGTTCAGCCTGACCTCCCATCTATCCACCCATATACCCATGTTTGCCTTCACTGACAACGCAGTACTGTATGTACAAAAGTGTTCATCTTTGTTTTCTGTAAAGCCATGGTATTTTCAATCACCTCATATGCATGTGAGAGATGGACAATGAATAAGGAAGACTGAAGAATAGTTGATGCTTTTGAGTTGTGGTGTTGGCAAGGAATACTGAAAGTACCATGGACTGCAAAAGAACAAACAAATCTGTCCTGGAAGAAGAGCAGCTGGAATGCTCCTTGGAAGCAAGAATGGCTAGAGTTCATCTCACCTACTTTGGTCATGTTGTCAGAAGAGACCATTCCCTGGAGAAGGATGTCATGCTTGGTAAGGTGCAGGTTCAGCAAAGGAGAGGAAGGCCCTCAATGAGATGGAATGACACACTGGCTGTAACAATGGGCTCAGGTGTAGCAAGGATTGTGAGGCTGGCACAGGACTGGGCAGTGTTTAGTTCTGTTGTACACAGGGTCGTTATGAATTGGAGCCTATTCGATGACACCTAACAACAACAACAGTCTGCACCTGAGTGCTGTATTTATAATAAACTCACTTTACTTTTATGGTATTTATAATACTGGAAAGGCCCATGGTGATTTGGAAATTTTGTGCCCACTTCTTATTTCACTTCTTTCTTGTCCCACATTTGCATAGCGCTTTGACTGAATCAGTATCAAAATGGCATTACGTCAAAGTAACAGCTGTAAGCATTTCAACTTTCCCATCCCATGACACATTTCATCATTTTCTTTCTTTTCCACAGCAGTTGATAATGCCAATCAACCGAGTATAGCTCTTCTTGTAATTTGTGTTTTACTTTGAGACTAAATTAGCATAAAAGGAGTTGAAGAGCCATTTCTTTGTGGACTACTTATTACCAAGGTTAAGAGAGAGTATACTTAACATTTAATTGGTTTTTAGGGCTGTGAAGCTAGTCTTCAAGGTCATAAAAATTTTACTTATGGATATAAAAAGGAAATACTGACAGCTGTTTTAAAACCATCAAAGTTACATTTTCTTCTTGAGCAATGAGGAGTTATTTCTCTCCCAAACATTAAATCTAATATGTCTTTAAGTGGTTTATTTTGTTTAATAGAAGAAGTAAACATGACCTTTAAAAAAAAAAGGACTGCAAATTGGAATCTTTTTATTCCCCTAATATCATCCCATGCAAGAACCCATTTGACAATCAGTGGGGTTATATTGACAAGAAAGTAAGACCCATTTGTGAATCTAGCACAAACTCACAGTCTCCCTTTATGCAAAGAATTGGTGGCTCAATGTCCCATTCCTGATAGAAGCAACTAGGTTGTGATTAAACTGTGGTAAGCACACTAACCTCATACTTTTTCTATGTAATATCATTCTCACCTTCATTACCCTGTAATTGTTTCTACTCTTTTCCTAATACGGCCATCAACCACAATCCATTCTCTAGACAGCAGCCAGAATAAACAACTAAACACTTAAAATGGAGCATTCCATTCCCTTGTGTTCACTCTCTAAGGGCCTTCTATGCATTTAGAATAAATTCAAACATGTTACCTGATCTAGCCTCTGTCTTCACACCATGCTTTTTCCCAGCTCAGCATTTGCCAATTCTTCTGCTTGCAATGTTCTGCCCACAGATTTTCATATTGCTAGATCTTTCTCAGGAGCTCTGGTAGCATAGTGCCTAAGGCACGTGACTGCTAACCAGAAGTCTGGCGGTTCAAACCCACCGGCCACTCCTCGGAAGGAAGGTTGGGCAATCTACTTCCATAGTGATACTGCCTCAGCAACCCAAGGAGGGGTCACTATGAGTTGGGTCCGACTCGATAACACATAACAACAACAACAACAGATCTTTCTCCTAGTTAGAATTTAACTCAAAGGTCACTTACTCTGAGGAAACTTCAAAAGGGTTGCCTCCCCCCCATAGCCAGTCTGTTTATAGAGCATCCTCTAGTTCAATTTTTTTTCATAGCACTTACCATTGTCTGAAATTCTCAGTAATTTATTTCTGGATTTGATTTTTGTATCCATCACCCTCACCCCACACTAGGGTACAATCTCCATTAAAATGGGGACTTATCTTATTCATCACTGTGACCTCTCATCTTTAATTCTGTCTGTCACTGAGTTGGTGCTCATTAAAATATTTGTGGAGTGAATGCATATATATGACCAGCTTGACAAATATTACTATGAACGTAGGTCCTTATTCAAAATTCTTCCTCATTTATCATCACACACTCATGTTTCCTTAAAAAGATGCTATAAGGCCACTGTATTATTCATCTACAGCTCAAATTACTCCAAAACTTGTTGTTGTTGTTGTTATGTGCTGTTGAGTAGGACCCAACTCATAGCGACCCCTCCTTGGGTTTCCGA
Organism: Orycteropus afer afer; assembly: GCF_000298275.1. Classification (NCBI taxonomy): domain Eukaryota; kingdom Metazoa; phylum Chordata; class Mammalia; order Tubulidentata; family Orycteropodidae; genus Orycteropus; species Orycteropus afer. The sequence goes on from NW_006922170.1 coordinate 883,023, forward strand.
GGCAGTGTCACTACGAAAGTAGATTGCCCAGCCTTCCTTCCAAGGAGTGGCTGGTGGGCTTGAACCGCCAGCCTTCTGGTTAGCAGTCAAGTGCCTTAGGCACTATGCTACCAGAGCTCCTACTCCAAAACTTAGTGACTTAAAATAATTAATATTTATTATTTCATAGTTTCTGTAGGTCAGGAATCTGGGTGTGCTTTACCTGGGTCCTGTGATTCAAGGTCTCCTACAGGCTGCAATCAAAGTAGTTGGCCAGGGCGACAGTCATCACAAGGCTCCAATGGGAAGGATCTTCTCCAAGCTTACTACAGTTGTTGGAAGGATTCAACTTATCAAGTCCCTTGGACTGAAGACCTCAGTTCCTCACTGGCCGTTAGTTGGAGGCTTCCACTAGTTTCTTGCCAAGTAGGACTTTCTACAGGGAAGCTCACAAAATGACATTTTATTTTATCAGGGTGTCAGGGTGAGAAAGTGAAAGAGAGAGCAAGCAATGCCGAGGATGGAATAATTTTTTAGCCTAATCTTGGGAGTGACATACCATCACCTTTGCTGTATTCTATTTGTTAGAAGGGACTCATTAGGTTCAGCCTACATTCAAGGGAAGGAAAGTTTTTATGAATACCATGATAAAAGGCTCACTGAGAGTCATTTTAGAGGTTGCTGACCACAGCCACATACCTGTATATTTGCAATAACAATTATTTCCCCATTCCTTTCACTCTTTCCTTCTTTCTTGAAATGTTCTCCTCTTGGAGGTCAAATCTTTGGTCATCATGCTCACTTTGAATCACTTGGCTTTGAGTTATTCTTGACAACTTAGCAATTTTGAGTGAAAAGCTTTAGTTTAAGATACATGGGAAGCCAGTACAAATAATAAATGAAAAATACTTCAATAAAATATGGGATGTCAGAACTGTATGTACCAAAAGCTGGAATTTCGTTAGAAGATAAGTATTCATTCATTCTTGTAAGAAACACTTGCTGAATGACTATATGTGCTAGGTACTCTTCTAGATGCTGGTACATCAGTGTAAGAAACAAAAACTCTTGCTTCCACGGACCTTTATAATCTGACATGTAGAGGTAGTTCATAAACAAGGTATGAATAAAATACACAGTATGTTAGATAATGATAAGTGCTAATGAGAAAGAAAGGAGGTATAATGTGTTGGACTGGGAAAAGGGTGACATTTTAAGTACAATGGACAGGAAAGACCTAATTGAGAGGATACTCTGTGAATAAAGACCTGAATAAAGATCTGTAAATACCTAGGAGAAACTATCCAGGCAGCAAATGAAAGAAGTCATCACAGTCTGATATGAGTGAATAAGGCTGCAGATCGAAGGAGATAAGGCCAGAAATGAGGGCCAGATCATGCAAGACCTTGGAGGCCATTATATGAACATTGATTTTTCCTTTGAGTGATGTAAAGGGCCATTTGGAAGATTTTGAACAGAGGAGTGGACGTAATCTGATGTGATGTTATAGTAGGATCCTGTTGGCTCCTATGTTGAGAATAGACTAAAAGGAATTTAAGCATAAAGAAGCAGACAGAGGACTTTGGTGGTTATGGTAACAAGCCAGGTAAGAGATGCTGGTGACTTAGACTTGGGTAGTGACAGCAGAGATGGTGAGAAGTGGTCAAATTATGGGTATATTTTCAAAGCAAAGCTAAGATTTGTTGGTAGATTGGACGGTGTATGTGAGAAAAGGAAGTCAAGTTTGACTCCAATAAATTTGACCTGAGTCAGTGAAGAATTGAGGTGCCACAAACTGAGATGAGAGAGTCTTTGGGAAAAGTATGTTTGGAGGAAGAATATTGGGAAATCAGTTTTAGATATGTTAATTTTTAAATGCCTATTAGCCATCTGAATGGAGATGTTGAACAATATATAGGCAATAGTCTGGAGTTAGAAAAGAGGTAAAATCTATATATCTCTAGAATTGGAGTTGGGAGTGATCATGTGATTACTTCTGGCCAATAGATTGTGAACAGAAATATTAAGTGCTACTTCCAGATCAAAGTATTTAATAGCCAGTGTTTGACTTTCCAGGTTCTCTTCCTTTGGCATAGCAATTATGGAGGAAGTCTCATAGTGAGTTGATGGAGACAGATGATCGAAACAGCCTGCATCTCTTGTCCTCTCACAGAGGATGTTTTGGTTACCTAGAGCCTCTCTAACAGAAAATACCACAAATGCTATGGCTTTAACAAACAGGAGCTTATTTGCTTACAATTTTGGAGGCTAGAAGTCTGAGTTCAAAGTGTCAGGATCTAGGGGCTGGTTGTAAGCCCCTCAACCTTGGACTTCAGCTCTGCCTCCTGTTCCTGGCCCACTGAAGCTGGAGTCTTTTCTTCATTCAGGCAGCTACTTGCTGCTCAGGCTGACAAACCCAAAGTTGACAAGTAAAAAGGCACCATCTTGTTATTACCAAACAACATGGCAGGCCACTAATTCAAGTCCAGAAAATGTCCCAACATCGGCAGGGGATGTCAGGCTGATGAACAACAACTTGGCTACATGCAGGGTTCAAATGTGCCAAAAAGTTAGAGACCTTCTTCAAAGCTGCCTCTTATATACTGAAAGCAGACCACATTGCTAAACCAGCTACTCAGCTCCTCCAGTAGATTCCATCATGAAATTGATTGCCCAGCTGCCCAGCCACTCAACCAGGCCCAGCCAAGTTGACACACAACCTTAACTACCACAGAGGAGTTTATCTTGAAGAAGTTCTGGATTCACAGCACACTTTTTGAGTGAAAAATAAACCTGTGTTAAGCTACTAAGATTTTTGTTTGTTACTGTGGTGTAAGCCATCCTGACTCATCACCTTACAATTTATCACAGGATCTCCGTAAAGCTATAGATCTGAAGAAGGTTTGATTACTGTAAGTTTATAAGTCTGATCTTCAGACTTCTCAGCCACATACTGAAATGCTTTCCTCATTATTTAGGTAAGCAATCAGCTCTCACCCAACCAGTTTTTTTTTCACCTCTTTCACGTCATGATTCCAAGTTGTTTGTTAAATACCATATGAAATCTTCCTTCCTGCATGATTATTCTAAATTTTAATTCTACTTAATTTACACACACACACACACAGGAAACAGAGTTTATTTGGTTTCTTAAACATTTATTCAATTAGACTAAATTGTTTCCTGTCCTTCACTCCTCTGTCACTTCTCAGTAAGCCCACCCACCACCCCACCTTCTTACTGACTTTTATTTTTACACAGGTTAAGGAAGACTGGGCAATCTACTTCCATAAAGATTTACTGCCTCAGAGACCCAAAGGGAGCTGCTATGAGTGAGAATCGACTCGATGGCAGTCTGTTTGGTTTGGTTTGGAGGTTAAATGTCTACCCAACATCTCCCTTTGCTTCCCGCATATGCTTCCATAATATCCTGTTCATACTTTTCAACACATGATATTAAAATTTGCTGCTTACGTATTAGATTTGAGCTCTTTTCATGCTGGGGCCACATTTCATTTGTGCTTGGTTCCTGCAACACAGAAGGTACCCAATGAATGTTGTTAGACTGAACCTAACTGCTCCTTAAGTCATATGTGGAGGATGTGTATAGCTCTGAAGTGGTATCTGACTTCCTTTTTTTTCTGTTATCCATCTTCTGAAAATGAGTTGGGGATCTTATTTTATAATTATACTAGTTTTATTTGATTAGTTTAAGGAGCAAAAGCTCAAGTTAATGGTGTATTACCATACTCATGTACTAGAAAGATGTGTCAATGAAATATAATTGTCAACTTTTCCATACATTAATGTGAACTGTATGTGAGAATTTGGTGTGCTTGTCTGCTCTATGAAACATCATTAAGAGGCTTTTTTTTTAATGAGTATTTTGCAGCCAATTAAGAGTTCTCAACCACAGCCAAGTCAGAGTAACTTGATTTTGCATTACTGTCTACCTTTCTGCAAAGTTATCATTGCAGTTTGAGAGCAGGGAACATTTTCTAAATTGTGTTCTATAGAAAACCAGTGTGCCTTGATATATTAATAAGACCATAAAGTCAAAATATCATGGAAATGTTAGGTAAAACAAAAGGAAACAGGTTATCTCTTTGCAAGATTTCTGAGAATCTTTACCATGCATTATGAGCAGAACAAATTCAACCACTGGGCACAGTATGCACAGTGCCTATGGCCAATGATACTATAGGGAGCCCATGAAAGTGTTTTGATTTCTTTCAAAATCAGAAGAAGTGAATATAATGATAATGAATATATAATAATCATTACATTAGACTTTATGCCAATGCAGTTATCAAATACAATTTTTAATATTTTCCTGTGGAGGAAGTAGCCCAAGAAGGCAAAAATACTTATAGCCTTCAAAACTCATAATGTAACCCTGATTATGAATCTCTAAAAGAAGGTATACTATGTAGGACTTCCAAGAATTTACATGTGCATAGCTATCTTTTTGTAGTTGATTTCAGAGGACTTGGGTAAAGACTGTAGAAATATTTATGTAGTGAAATGAATGCTGCACCAAGAGTTAGAATATTTTTATTTTAGTAATATGCTACTATCTAACCATCCATCTTTAAGCAAGCCATGCAAAATCTCTAGGCACAAAATTGTTAAGTAACAAAATGGTGTTTAGCAGGATGTCTCAACTATGCCATCCAGCTCAAAGGTAATATTTCATATTTTGAATATCCTTATATGGTTTGCAAGGAGTCTTGGTAGCACAATGATTAAGTACTTCGGTGCTAACCTAAAAATTGATGGTCTGAACTCACCCAGTGACTCTGCAGGAGAAAGATCAGGTGATTTGTTGCTATAAAGATTACAGCCTAGAAAATTGTATGAGGCAGTTCTACTCTGTTACTGGGGTTACTATGGGTTGAAAAACCAACTCCAAGGCACCTAACAACAATGACAACATATGGGGCTGATTTTTTTTCAAGTTTATGCACATTGGTGGCACCATAAATTCCAAAGGAAAGAGTACTATTCTGGGCTGAAAGAAAGAAAAAGTTTTAGATCTGTTCTTATCCTTAACTACTTCAACCAACAACAAAACCCACCACATATTTCATTCTCAAACAAGAAAGAGGTATGAGAATATTCCTATCTTTAATATGTTCTCTACCCAGGTAGGTGATCAATAAACTGAAAGTTTTCTCTCCCTGTGATGGGAAGTGATGGTGAGGGTAGGACTGGAGAATTGACCAAGAGAAAAAAGGCAAATATGCTTCCCCAGTTTTAAGTTTGGGTGATTCCTTGGCTGGTTATATCAATAACTTATTTTTGTAACACAATGAGTTGTTGGTTATTTGCAGGATAATAAAGAGGATATGCCCTGCAGATAATTCTGTGCATGAGTAGATTCAGGGAAAAGGCCTGGCTCATTATCTCAGATTTGGGCATCTTTAGCCTAGTGGACATAGTTGAAACTATTGAAGTAGAAGAAATAAAAGTAGGTAATAATGGAGTGAAAAGAGCAATGGGCTAAGGATGTAATTATAAGGTATATAAGGAGCATCAACTTTAACCACCAATTGTCTACCAGTTTGTTGTGCTGTGGTGGCTTCTGTGTTGCTGTAATACTAGAAGTTATGCCACTAGTATTTCAAATACCAGCAGGATCACCCATGGTGGACAGGTTTCAGTGGAGCTTCCAGACTAAGACAGACTAGGAAGAAGGACCTGGTAATCTACTTCTAAAAAAATTGGCTAGTGAAAACCTTACGGATAGCAGCATAACATTGTCTGATATAGAGTCAGAAGATGAGCCCCTCAGGGTGGAAGATACTCAAAATATGACTGGGGAAGAGCTGCTTCCTAAAACTACAGTCAACTTTAATGATATGAATGGAATAAAGCTTTCAGAACCTTCATTTCTTGATGTGGTACAACTCAAAATGAGAGGAAAAAAAAAAAAAGACTACTCCAAATATCCATTAATAATTGGAATGGGGAATATATGAAGTATGAATCAAGGAAAATTGGAATTTGTAAAAAATGAAATGGCATGCTTGAAGATCAATATCCTAAGCATTAATGAGCTAAAATGGACTGGTGTTGACCATTTTGAACTAGACAATCATATGGTCTACTATGCCAGACTGACTATGTCAGCCACAGGGATCCAGGTGAGGAGAGAGAACCCAGGCACACCCAAAGGAGCAGGACAGGAGAATGGGAGAAATGGGATTAAAAGCCAGGAACCCAGACAGAGGAGCAGTCAGCCACAGGGATCCAGGTAAGGAGAGAGAACCCAGGCATGCTCAAAGCAGCAGGGCAGGAGAATGGGAGAAAGGGGATTAAAAGCCAGGAACCCGGACAGAGGAGCAGTCAGCCACAGGGATCCAGGTAAGGAGAGAGAACCCAGGCATACCCAAAGGAGCAGGACAGGAGAATGGGAGAAAGGGGATTAAAAGCCAGGAACCCAGACAGAGGAGCAGTCAGCCACAGGGATCCAGGTAAGGAGAGAGAACCCAGGCATGCTCAAAGCAGCAGGGCAGGAGAGTGGGAGGGAGGGGATTAAAAGCCAGGAACCTGGACAGATGAGCTGTCAGCTGCAGGGATCCAGGTGAGGAGAGGGAACTCAGGCATGCCCAAAGCAGCAGGGCAGGAGAGCAGGAGAAAGGGGATTAAAAGGCCCAGGAACCAGGACAGAGGAGCAGTCAGCCGCAGAGATCCAGATGAGGACAGGGAACCCAAGCATGCCCAAATCAGCAGGACGGGAGAGTGAGGAAAGGGGATTAAAATCCAGGACCCGGGCAGAGGAGCAGTCAGACACAGGGATCCAGGTGAGTAGAGGGAACTCAGGCATACCCAAAGCAGCAGGGCAGGAGAGCAGGAGAAAGGGGATTAAAAGGCCCAGGAACCTGTACAGAGGAGCAATGAGCCACAAGGACCTAGGTAAGGGTGGTACAAGAGGTTTCCAACAGGGAGACAAACTTGTCTGTCGGTTTTTCCTACCATGGTGACATGTTGATGTGAGTTTTGAGGCTGAGCCACTGGTGTTTCAAACCCAGCAGGATGCACATGGTGTACAGGTATCAGCCCAGCTTACAGACTGAGACAGACTAAGAAGAAGGAAGAGGTCATCCACTTCTCAAAGAATTGGCCAGGGAAAACCTTATGAATAGCAAAGAAACACTGTTTGGTACATTACCACACAACATTATGAATAGTCCGGTTAGGTTAGAAGGCTCTCAAAATAGGACTGGGAAAGAGCTGCATCATCTGAGTAAACCCAGCCTGACTCCTATGAATAAGGAAAAGCTTTCAAGACCTCCATTTGCTGATGTGGCACCACTCAAATTGATGAAAAACAGCTCCAGACATCCATTAATCATCGGAACATGAAATGTGGGAAGTATGAATCTAGGAAAATTGGAAGTTGTCAAAAAGGAAATGGAACACATAAAGATTGATATCCTTGGCATTAACGAGCTGAAATGGACTGGTTTTGGCCATTTTGAATCAGACAAACATATGATCTACTATGCTGGGAATGACAGTTTGAAAAGGAATGTCATGGCATTCATCATCACAAAGGATGTTTCAAGATCTGTCCTGAA
>NW_006922170.1:893281-895121 GCF_000298275.1 Orycteropus afer afer
TGTTGTTATGTGCCATCGAGTCAGACCCAACTCATAGCGACCCCTCCTTGGGTTTCCAAGGCAGTATCACTACGAAAGTAGATTGCCCAACCTTCCTTCTGAGGAGCGGAGTGGCTGGTGGGTTTGAACCACCAGCCTTCTGGTTAGTAGTCAAATGCCTTAGGCACTATGCTACCAGAGCTCCTGACCTTGAGAATATTCCACCTGAATTTAGAGGCCATCTCAAGAATAGATTTTACACACTGATCCCCAATGACTGAAGACCAAACAAGTTGTAGGATGGCATAACGATCATCATCTATGAAGAAAGCAAAAAGTAATTATAAAGACAGGAAAGAAAGAAAAGACCAAAATGGATGTCAGAAGACACTCTGAAACTTTCTCTTGAATGTAGAGTAGCTAAAACAAATGGAAGACATGATGAAATAAAAGAGCTGCACAACAACAACAACAAAAGGCAGGCTCAAGAAGATAAACTTCTAATGAAGTATGCAAAGAGGCATGCAACTGGAAAACCAAAAGCAAAGAACATGCTCAGCATTTCTCAAGCTGAAAGAACTGAAGAAAAAATGCAAGCCTCAAGTTGCTATACTGAAGGATTCTACTACGCTACGTTACAGAATAATGATGAATCTGTGAAACACTTCATAACATGGATAAACCTAGAGGACATTATGCCAAGTGAAGTTGATCAATCACAAAAGGACAATGATTGTATGAGACCACTATTTAAAAAGGCAATAAAAGGTTTACGCAGAGAAAGAAACATTATTTGGAGGTGGGAGGGAAAAGCAGGGTAAATTACTAAGTAGAGGGCAGACGTATTAACCTGTTGTTGTTAGGTGCTGTCGAGTCGTCTCCGACAGTGACCCTGTGTAAAGCAGAATGAAACACTGCCCGATCCTGTGCCAGCTCCATGATCCCTGCTATACCTGAGCTCATCGTTGTAGCCACTGTTGTTCTGGTTACCTAGTGCCGCTCTGACAAGAATATACCACAAATGGGATGGCTTGAACAAACAGGAGTTTTTTCTCTTACACTTCTGGAGGCTAGAAGTCTGAGTTCCAAGTGACAGTCTCTAGGGTCTGTGTGAAACTCCTTGACACTGGACTTCAGTTCTGCCTCTTGCTCCCGTCCCACTGAAGCTAGAGGCATCTCTTCACTCAGGCAGCTAGTGGCTGCTGAGGCTAACAAGCCCAACATCGAAAAATAAAATGTCCCAATGTTACCAAACCACATGGCAGGCTGTTTACTTAAGTCCATTGAGAGTCCCAAGGTCGGCAAACCATGGCAGGCTGCTGGACAATGATATGGCTACATGCAGGGTTCAAGTGTGCCATAAGCTAGAGATCATTCCCCAAGGCTTCTCATTATATACAGGAAGCAGACCAAATCCCTAGGGCAGCTGTTCAGCTGCTCACAGTAGGTAAGATTCCACCATGGAGTTGATTACCAGTCTTATCATGGGGAATACTATATCCAACTGCCCAGCCACTCAACCAGGCCCAGCCAAGTTGACACACAAACTTAACTAATACAACTCTGTCAATCCATCTTGTTGAGGGCCTTCCCCTTTTTTGTTGACCCCCCACTTTACCAAGCATGATATCCTTCTCCAGGGAATGGTCTCTTCTGACAACATGACTGAAGTAGGTGAGATTAATTCTGACCATTCTCCCTTCCAAGGAGCGTTCCCGCTGCACTTCTTCCAGGATAGATTTGGTAGCTCAGTCCATGGTACTTTCAGCATTTTTCACCAGCACCACAACTCAAAAGCATCGACTTTTCTTCGGTCTTCCTTATTCATTGTCCAACTCTCATATGTATATGAGGCGATTGA
>NW_006922170.1:896501-898411 GCF_000298275.1 Orycteropus afer afer
CATTTGCTTTAGCTACTCTGCATTCGAGGGCAAGTTTCAGAGTCTCTTCTGACATCCATTTTGGTCTTTTCTTCCTTTCCTGTCTTTTTAATAACCTTTTGCTTTCTTCATGGATGATGTTCTTGATGTCATCCCATAATTCTTCTGGCTTTTGGTCATTGGTGTTCAATGAATCAAATCTATTCTTTAGATGGTCTCTAAATTCAGGAGGAGTATATTCAAGGTCATAGTTTGGCTCTCGTGGACTTGTTTTAATTGTCTTCAACTTCAACTTGAATTTGCATATGAGCAGTTGATAGTCTGTTCCACATCAGTTCCTGGTCTTCTTTTGGCTGAAGATATTGAGCCTTTCCATCTCCTGTTGCAACAGATGTAGTCAATCTGATTCCTGTGACTCCATCTCACAAAGTCCATGTGTATTGCCACCGTTTGTGTTATTGAAAAAAGGTATCTGCAATGAATAAGTAATTGGTCTTGCAAAATTGTATCATGTGATCTCCAGCATTATTTCTATCACCAAGGCCAAGATTTCAAAATGCCTGTGATCTTTCTTTGTTTCCAACTTTTGCATTCCAATCAACAGTGATAATCAACACATCTTGATTGCATGCTCAGTCAATTTCAGGCTGCAGAAGTTGGTAAAAATCTTCTATTTCCTCATCTTTGGCTTTGGTGGTTGGTGTGTAAATTTGAGTAATAGTAGTATTAGCTGGCCTTCCTTGTAGGCATATTAATATTATTCTATCACTGAAAGCACTGTACTTCAGGATAGATCTTGAAACATTCTTTGTGATGATGAATGCCACACTATTCCTCTTCAATTTGTCATTCTCAGTATAGTAGATCATATGGTTGTCTGATTCAAAATGGCCAAAACCAGTCCATTTCAGCTCACTAATGGCAGTTCAATCCCACCAGCCAGTCTTCAGAAGGAAGATTGGGAAATCTTCCATAGTGATACTGCCTCGGAAATGCAAGGAGGGATTGCTATGGGTCGGGGCCAACTAGATGGCACATAACAATAACAACAGTGCCTAAGATATCAATATTTACATGTTCCATTTCATTTTTGACAACTTCCAATTTTCCTAGATTCATACTTTGCATATTCCATGCTCCAATTATTAATGGATGTTTACAGCAGTCTCTCCTCATTTTGAGTCCTGCCACATCAGCAAATGGAGGTCCTGAAAGCTTTACTTTACCCATATCATTAAGGTTGGTTCTACTCTGATACAGCAGCTCTTTCCAAGTCATATTTTGAGTGTCTTCTGACCTGAGGGGCTCATCTTCCAGCAGAATATCGGACAATGTTTCAGGGCTGTTCTTAAAGTTGTCCTATAATGTATCAAACAGTGTTTCTCTGCTATTTATAAGGTTTTCCCTTGCCAATTCTTTAAGAAGTAGATAGCCAATTCCTTCTTCTGAGTCTACCTTATTCTAGAAGCTCTGCTGAAATCTGTCCATCATGGGCAACCCTGCTGGCATTTGAAATACCAATGGTACAGCCTCCAGCCTCATAGCAACATGCAAGCCACCACAGTAGGAAATACTGACAGACAAGTTAATCTTCCTTAGCTGTTCCAAACCTCTCTGCCTACTTCCTGGCTTCCCCCTACCTGTTCCAGCCATTGGCCCTGGCTTCCCACTTCTTGCCTGGGTGGGGACTCTCCCTCCCCTTACCCCTGGATCTGGCCATTGACCCTGGCTTCTTCCTACTTCCTGCCTTGGGGTGAGGGCTCTTCAACTTGGGTGAAGGGAAAGGCAATATACAATAAGGGAGAGATCACCACAAAATAATCAAGGCAATGGAAGACACTGGGGGAAACACATGAGTTAAAAGCACCAAAAATAAATGCTACTACATACACAATACTGCAATAACAATAATCTACAAATGGGTACATAGG
>NW_006922170.1:898656-901602 GCF_000298275.1 Orycteropus afer afer
TGAAAACTTCTTAGCCATACCAAACACCTTGAGGGAATGAGTTGCTGGGCCTAGGGTTCAGGATCATAGTCTCAGGGAAGGAAAATCAAGGTTTATTGACATAACATAGTCCAAAAAGACAATGTTCTAAATTTTACTCTGGTGAGTAGCACTAGGTTCTTACAAGCTCATGAGCAGCCATCTAAGAAGCAAGTATTGGTCTTTCCGAGCAAAGAAGAGTGAAGAAAATGAAAATTGCAAGGAATCAATTAGCCCAAAGGTCTATTGGGCCATGCAAACTCCAGCCTCCAAGACTTTGAGACCAGAACTAGATGGTGCCCAGCTACCACTGCTGAGAATTCTGAAAAGGATTGAAATAGGAAGTCAGGAATAGAGTGGAAGAAAAATGGAAGGAATACATAGGGTTACTGTACCAAAAAGAATTGGTTGACATTCAACCATTTCAGGAGGTAGCATATGATCAAGAACTGAAGGTACTAAAGGAAGAAGTTCAAGCTGCATTTATGGCATTGGTGAAAAACAAGGGTCCAGGAACTGATGGAATTCCAATTGGATATTTCAGCAAATGTTTGCAACTGCTGGAAATACTCATCTATGCCAAGGAATTTGGAAGAGAGACACCTGGCTAACTGACTGGAATAGTTTCATATTTGTGCCCATCCCAAAGAAAGGTGATTGAACAGGATGTGAAAATTATTGAACAATATTACTAACATCACATGTAAATAAAATTTTGTTAATCGAAAACAGTTGGAACAATACATTGATAGGGAACTGCCAGAAATTCAAGCTGGATTCAGAAGATAGCATGGAAGGAGGGACACCATTGCTGAAGTCAGATAGATCTTGGCTTAAAGCAGATAATACCAGAATGATGCTTACCTGGTTGTACTATGCAAAAATATTTGACTGTGTGAATCATAAAAAATTACAGAAAACATTGCAAAGAATGGGAATTCCTGAATACTTAACTACATAGACCAAGAGGCAGTTGTTCAAACAGAACAAGAGGATACTGAATGGTTTAAAATCAGCAAAAGTGTGTGTCAGGGTTGTATCCCTTCACCATACTTATTCAATCTTTATGCTGAGCAAATAACCCAAGAAGTTGGACTATATGAAGAAGAACATGGGATCAGGATTAGGGGAAGATTCACTAGCAACCTGTGATATTCAGATGACATGACCTTGCTTGCTGAAAGTGAAGGGGACTTGAAGCACTTACTGATGAAAATCAAAGATGATAGCCTTCAGTATGGATTATACTTCAACATAAAGAAAACAAAAATCCTCACAACTGGGTCAATAAGCAACATCATGATAAACAGAGAAAAACTTGAAGTTGTCAAGGATTTAATTTTACTTGGATTCATCATCAAAGCCCATGGAATGAGCAGTCAAGGAATCAAACGATATATTGCATTGGACTAATCTGCTGCAAAAAAACCTCTTTAAAGTGTTAAAGAGCAAAGTTATTACTTTGAGGACTAAGGTTTTCCTAACCCAAGCCATGAGTATTTTCTATCACCTCACATACATGCCAGTGCTGGATAATGAAGAAGGAAGATAGAAGAAGAATTGATAAATTTGAATTATAGTATTGGCAAAGAGTAGTGAATATACTTTGAACTGTCAGAAGAATGAATGAATCTTTCTTGGAAGATGTACAGCCAGAATGCCCCTTAGAACTGAAGATAATAAGACTTTGTCTCATGTACTTTGGACATGTCATCAGTAGAGAGCAATCACTGGTGAAAAACATCATGCTTGATAAAATAGAGGGTCAGCAGAAAAGATGAATTCCCTCAATGAGATGGATTGACACAATGGCTGCAACAATGGGCTGAAACATAATAATGATTGTAAGGATGGTAAAGGATTGGGCAGTGTTTCATTCTATTGTACATAGGGTCTCTATGAGTGGGAAATGACTGCACCAAACAAAAACAATAACAACTTTAAGGGAAGATGGAGTCTCTGGGTTGTGAAAACTATTAACGTGTTTGGCTACTAACTGAAGATTGGAGGTTCAAATCCACCTACCAGCACCTGGAAATAAAAAGGTCTGGTGATCTACTTCAGAAAAATCAGCCACTGAAAATCCTATGGAACACAATTCTACTCTGACACAGATGAGGTTGCCATGTGTCATAGTTGACTCTATGGCAACTGTTTTTACAGGAAGTTAGGGGGCAGTGGTAGTTCAGTGGTAGAATTCTTGCTTGTCATGTGGCCAATACACTTCATGCACAACCGCCATTCTTCTGTCAGTGGAAACTTGCATGTTGCTATGATGCTGAACAGGTTCCACTGGAGCCTCTAGACTAAGATGGACTATGAGGAAAAGACTGGTGATCAACTTCTGAAATTCAGACATTGGAAACCCTATGGATCACAACAGTCCAATCCACAACCTATCATAAAGATGACCCAGGACTGGGCAGTATTCCACTGAATGGGTTTGCCATGATTTGGGGGTCTACTCAATGGCAGCTAACAACAACATAGGAAGCTAACTTCTCATAAAAGGAATAAGAACAGTCAGAAAATTATAAGGAAAACTAGAAGAGGGAATTGTCACTGAAATAGAGTAGAGGACATAGAGTATAAATTTTTATGACAAAGAAAAACAGGTACTCGTACTCATTACAAGTCAGAATATGAATCACTGCAACTTTCCTGGAAATAAATTTAGCATTATGCAGCAAAATCCTAATATATATACACATATAAACATGTAGATAGATAGATATAGATATGGATATAGATATAGATATAGATAGCTCTGGTGGCATAGTGACTAAGGCATTTGACTGCTAACCAGAAGGCTGGCAGTTGAAACCCACCAGCCATTTCTTGGAAGGAAGACTGGGCAATCTACTTCCAAAGAGATATTGCCTCAGAAACCCAAGGAGGGGTCTCTATGAGTCAGGACCAACTTGGGTA
>NW_006922170.1:902687-903913 GCF_000298275.1 Orycteropus afer afer
ATATATAATGCATAATATATACTGCAAAACTGGCTTTCTTGGGGTTTTCACCTCAGTTTTACTACTTGAGCTCAGAAATCTGCCTTGCTCATTCCTCTAATGAAGCCATTTTCCCTAAGACACATGATGACCTAGATACAATATCTAACATACATTTTCCAGTCTTATGTGACCAAATTTCTCATGGGCCTTCAATCATTTGCCAATTGCTTCCTCCTTTTAAAATATAATGTCTTTTCAGTCTGAACTATTAGATATGTCTGTGCATGGGGGAGTGTGCCCAAGACCATGTATAAGGTTGGCAGACAATGTTTCTATAAGTGTACTTGTATGTTCTGTAAGAATTCCCAGGTATATAGTGGAGCTGACAAGGGACAAGGTTGTAGTTCCTTCTTGGCCACAGCCAGCTACCCAGAGGGAGTGAACAATTGGACCTGTGGGCTCGGGACCATAGTCACAGGGAACATCAAGATCAATTGGCATATTATAGTACACAAAAACATTGTTCCACATCCTACTTTGTCAAGTAGTGACTGGGACATGAAACTTGCAACCCACCATATAGATGCAACTATGGGTCTCTCCTTGCCGAGAGCAAAGAAGAATGAAGAAAACTATAGACACATGGAAACAATTAGTCCAAGTGACTAGGACACCATGCGATCCTCGGCCTATTTGACTATGAGACCAGAAGAACTGATGGTGCCCAGCGACCACCGTCAACTACTTGGAAAGGGATCTGGGTAGGAGATCCTGGATAGAGTGGGAGAACAATGTGGAACATAGCTCAAAATCATTTAAAAAAAAAAAAAGGGACAAGGGTTGGTGGTCTGATAGAGCTGGATGGAACAACATAGCTCAAAATCATTAAAAAACAAAGGGACAAGGGTTGGTGGTCTGATAGAGCTGGATGGAACCCCTGAGACTATGGCCCCTAGCTGCCCTTTAGGTCTGGAATTGAACCCCTCCTGTGACTTCCAACCAAACAAACGATAGGCATAGATGAGCTGAACATTTACATTAAGTAGATGCACTCCTTGGCGAGATCAATAATGGGAGAATAGAAGGGCTGTGTATATACAGGGAGACAGCTTGGGGGGGGAAGGAGTGCATGGGAGGGAAAGACACAGAAAGAGGAAACTATGGGGAGGAAGTAGGAGGGAAGCTGTTGCATTGTGGGAAATTGCAGTCAATGTCATGAGACAAAGTATAAGAGAGCTGCTGTA
>NW_006922170.1:904038-905785 GCF_000298275.1 Orycteropus afer afer
ATTGCCTATATCTGGAAAATATAGGAAAGAAGAAAAATAATGTCACCTGTGATATTACAAGAAAGCCACTTTTGCATTGCTATCAAAAGATCTGAAAATGAGGAACAGAGAGAAGTTGGGTGGTAGGTGGATGAGATGCAGATCTAAAGGCTTTTTAAAATGAAAAAGGATGTGTTTATACACTCAGGTGGAGGAGCCAATAAAAAGGTTGAGGAAAAGATGAGTGACAGAGCCAGGACAGGGCAGATATGGAAGGAGATTGAGTTGGCCACAAGTGTGGGTTGGCCTTGAACCAAAAAGGAATACTACAGGCTTCCAGAGTGAGGGAAAGGAAGTGAAATCCAATGAATATAATCATGTTTACAGAAAAATTGAGTGAGTCTTCCCTGATGACTTTAATTTTTCCATTGGTGTAATTGCAAGACCATCTAATGAGAGTAAAATCAGCAGGTGTTTGAAGAAGGAAGGGCTTGGGATAAGTTTTGAAATTTTGGAACAGTCACTGAGGAGAATGGAAGAGAAAAGTAACCAAGACCAAGTAAAATGACTGGAGGTGTATACTGGTAGCGCAACCAAAGTTGGAGAGCATATTTGTATATGGAGCAAGTTATATTTGAATATTTTAAAAATTTCTCTAACAGGGTACTAACAGGTAGGAATAAGTTTGTCAAAAAGATAAAGTGGGGTTTTGAGGAAGATGACGTCATACATACAACCCAAATGTTTGTTCCTTCAAGCAACGTAATCCCTGAATAACTAGGTAAAGTACATAGACATAATGACACTGGAGTTATGAGCAACTAAGGAGAAGCTAAATGATCAGATTTAGTGAAGACAGAGAAAAGAGCAGATTAAACAACTGGGAAAAATAAACAAACCCACCTAGCCAGCAGAGATGGAGAGACAGGAAAAGAGAGGACTCATTAGAAACACAAAAGTGGTCAGTGGAGGGAAAAGAAAAAAAGAACATCACAGAACCAGCGGAGGCATCGGGACTCAGAATATCCATGTGGGGAGTTTTTGGCAGTGACATTGGGAGCTGAGTGAGTGGTTGGCCTTACTGGGAAGCAGATCAAGACACCCCCCTCCCCCTTAGCTTGGGCTTTCATGTAGTCCAGAAAGGAGTGGAGGAAAGGGAGACTCCTTCTGAGTAGGTGGAGCCCCACACCAAGTTCACAGCAGTTGGCTGGGTTCAACTCTTCCATTATCCCTTTTTAGCACAGAGTGGACTGGGGTGCTGGGTTTGTGCAGCTTCTGAATCCAAGCAGAATGTGGTGGCCCTCTACTCATTAGGGCCTTTGTCAGTTTTGAACCATGAATCTTTGATTGACAGCAGGACATCATCATTAGTAGACAGCTCAGGAAGACACAAACTACATTGCCTGTCCCAGCAGAGCTGTCTGAACTATCTGGCCCAAATTTGGAAAACAGGGACTCGCTAGTGGTGCCTTTTCTTTCTTTCTTTCTTTCTTTTTCTTTTTTCCTCTTCTCCCCTGCCTCATACAATAGAAGGAACACATTAAACCACCAACAGGCAACAGGAATTATTACACTAAACACCTCACCCAATAAAATCCAAAAACCAACACCAATAAATGCTGTATCACAGAAACAATGACAGACTGTGGACAACACTTGCTCACCCCAACTCCAGGTCCTCTTTTTGATGAACAGAGACTTGCATCCTCATCCCCACCAGTGAGTCCACCAACATAGAGAGAGCTGGAGAGCAATCCAGTACAACTGA
>NW_006922170.1:906036-907421 GCF_000298275.1 Orycteropus afer afer
AAAGAAGAAGAAGCAATAGAATTATATGAGAAGGGATTATATATATTATATATTTTTATAGGACTTTCCAAGAGCTCAGGGAAATCATAAACAGAATCAATGAGAAGACAGACAGTACCCTGGAAGAATTCAGAAAAACCACTTATGAACAAAATAACAAAATAAATACACAATTAGAACTCATACAAAAACAGCAGTTAGAAATTCAGAAGATGAACACTAAAATTACAGAGTTAGACAACACAGTGGAAGGACAAAAAAGTAGACTAGAATTGGCTGAAGAACACATTTCCCAATTAGAAGACAAATCACTTGATGCCAGCCTGTATGAAGAAAAATCAGAACAAAGATTTAAGAGAAATGAAGAGAACCTAAGAGTTATATGGGATGGCATGAAAAGAAACAACATACACCTCATTGAATACCAGAACAAGAGGAGACTGAGAAAATTGTGGATGACTTGCTAACAGAAAATTCCCTCCATATCCTGAAGGAAGAAAAGATATCTGTCCAAGAAGCACAACGAACCTCATATAGGACAGATCCTAAGAGAAGCTTACTAAGGCATATAATAATCACACTCTCCAAAACCAAAGACAGAATCTTGGGAGCAGCTCAGGAAAAATGAAATGTCATGTACAATGTACAACCAATAAGATTAAGTTCTGATTTCTCAGCAGAAACTATGCAGCTAAGAAGGCAATGAGATGGCTTATATAAAACATTAAAGAAAAAGAACAGTCAACCAAGAATTCTATATCCAGCTAAACTGTCCCTCAAATATAAGGGTGAAATCAAGGCATTCTCAGACAAACAGAAATTAAGGGAATTTGTGAAAAGCAGACCAACCCTACAAGAAATGTTAAAGGGAGTCCTTCCACAACAGAGAACAACAAATTAAAACGAGGACACTTGACATCACCACTGAGAAACCAAACCAGAAATAGATGCTCAAAAATAAGCTAATAAAATAATGTATAAAATGAAAAAAGGGAGTTAATCTGCAGATGACACCAGCAACAAAGTAAATAGAGGGAATAAAAGCTTTAATTACAAAACTTCCAAATGGACAGGAAGACAGGACAATGTTTTTATAGAACTACCTTTTCTAAACTTAAGGAGATAAGAATTTACTTCAGGGTAACCACAAAGAAAAGTAACAATCCCCCTAAGCAAACCCAGAAAGAAGAAAAACACATGGGCTTAGTAAGCACAAAACCAATGATAATGAAGAAAAGAGAAGAAACACCTGATAACAAAATGAGCTCAGCAAAGGGACTTATCTCTAGAATTTATAGAACACTCCAACACTTCAATAACAAAAAGACAAACAATCCAATTAAAAAATGGGCAGAAGACATGAATAGACACTTCACCAAGGAGGA
>NW_006922170.1:908742-909587 GCF_000298275.1 Orycteropus afer afer
GCCTGCTACTCTGGCGTCCCTGCATTGTCTCTCCTCCCATTAGCCCTTAGAGAGATGCAAATCAAAATAACAATGAGATACCATCAGCAATAACAGCAAAGTTCAACAACACAGAAAATAACCAATGCTGGCGAGGTTGCAGAAAGATTGGAATTCTCATACACTGCTGGTGGGACTGCAAAATGATACAACCATTGTGGAAAATGGTATGGCATTTCCTCATAAAACTGAAAATAGAAATATCATTTGATCCAGCAACTCCATTACTAGGAATACATCCTAAAGAGGTGAGAGACAGGACACGAACAGACATATGTGCACGCATGTTCATCACAGCACAATTCACTATAGCAAAGAGATAGAAACAACCTAAATGCCCATCAACAAATGAATGGATAACCAAACTATGGTACATACACACAATAAAATACTATGCAACGTTAAAGAGTAATGAAGAATACACAAATCATCTCACAACGTGGATGAATTTGGAGAACATTATGCTGAGTGAAATAAGTGAATCACAGAAGGACAAATACTGAATGAGCCTATTATTGTAAAAAGTCAAGGAAAGGTTTACTTAGAGAAGGAAACTGACTTTGTAGGTTACTGGAGATGGAAGGGAAAAGGAAGGAGAATTTTAGACTAGTTGGGAGTCACATGTTGATTTGGGTGAAGGGAAAGAAGGTATGGAAAGAATCTGTGAACTGCATGATGACACTGGGAAAAGGAAGGACACTGAAACATGCACATAAGATATAGACAACGAGGCAAATACTAGTATATGCACAATACTGCATTACCACTAACACCAAACACCAGGCTACAAGGGAGATGATCCGGTG
>NW_006922170.1:909687-910699 GCF_000298275.1 Orycteropus afer afer
GTCAATGACATGAGACAAAGTATATGTGAACTGCTGTATGAAAAGTGAATTTACTCTGTAAATCTTCACCCAAATCCTAATTTAAAAAAAAAATGTGCTCAGCACAGATAAATATTTGGAACAAGGAAATTACCAACAACACAACAAAAAACACAATAGAATGGCAGCAGTAAATTCATACCTATCACTAATTACACTCAATGTGAATGGACTAAATGCACCAGTCAAGAGAAAGAGAGTGGCAAATTGGATAAGAAAAGAAGACCCGTCTCTTGTATGTTGCCTACAAGAGACCCACCTTAGACACAAAGATAAAAACAAATTAAAAATTAAGGGGTGGAAAAATTATACAAAGTTATTGGCAACCAAAAAAGAGTAGGAGTGGCAACATTAATTTCTGATAAAGTAGACTTCAAGGTGAAAAAGACCTTAAGTGACAAAAAAAAAAGGACATTATATGATGCTAAAAGGATCAATTGACCAAGAAGACATCACTGTAATTAATATTTATGCACCCAATGAAAGTGCTCCAAAATCCATAAAGGAAATATTAACTGAATTGAAAGGAAAAATAGACAACTCTACAATAGTAGAAGGAGACTTTAACACACCACTTTCAAGGAGGGACAGAACAATTAGAAAAAACAAAGATACAGAAGAACTCAACAACACAATCAACCAACTCGACTTCATAGACATATACAGAGCACTCCACCCAACAAAAGGCCGATACACATTCTTCTCCAGTGCACATGGATCATTTTCTAGAATAGACCATATGTTAGGGCACAAAACCAGCATCAATAAATTCAAAAACATTGAAATATTACAAAGCATATTTTCAGATCACAATGCTATAAAATTAGAAATCAATAATACGAAGATCATGGAAAAAATATCAAATATGTGGAAACTAAATTATACCCTGCTCAAAAACTACTGGGTATCAGAAGAAATAAAGTGTGAAATAAAAAAAAAAAAAATTCCTAGGAACAAATGAGACTGAAGATAC
>NW_006922170.1:910799-911560 GCF_000298275.1 Orycteropus afer afer
CTCTCAGAGACAACCACATACCTTGAGAGAGAGAATCACTGGGCCTGCTGACTCAGGACCATAGTCTCAGGGAACACCAAGTTCAATTGGCACAACATAGTACATAAAAATCTTGTTCCACAACCTACTTTGCTGAGTAGTGACTGAGGCCTTAAAAGCATTTGAGCTGCCATCTAGGATGCAACTATTGATCTCCTCTCATCTGAAGCAAAGAAGAGTGAAGAAAATCAAAATCACCTGGAAACAATTCATCCAAGGATATGATGGACCCCAAGACCAAAAGAACTAGATGGTGCCTGGCTACCAATGCCAACCACTCAGAAAGGAATCAAACCTGGAGATCCTGGATAGATAGAGTGGGACGAAAAATGTGGAACAAAATCCAAAATACAAAAATGAATAGAATTACTGGTGGGATAGAGTCTGGTGGAACCACCAAGAATATGGCCCCGGGTCACCCTTTGGGCCTAGAATTGGATTCATTCCCATGGATTGGTTCCCAGCCCAACAGTAGAAAGACCTACTTGCACCAAGACAATGCACCCACCTACTCTAAGTAGATATGCCCCTTAGAGCAATTGCCATGGGGCACCAGAGGGACAGCATTCATACAGATGGAAAGCTGGACAGACAGGAGTACATAGTTAAGATGGACACAGGGAAGAGGTTGTCACAGGGATGGGTGGGGAGGAGAGTTTTTTATGGTCAGAGATGGTAATCAGGGTGGGAAATCAAATGTACACAAACTGTTGAATCTATAA
>NW_006922170.1:912070-912997 GCF_000298275.1 Orycteropus afer afer
AAAAGGAAAACTACAGACCAATATGCCTCATGAATATACACAAAAATCTTCAACAAAATCCTAGCCAGCAGAATCCAACAACATATCAAAAAAATAATACATCCTGACCAAGTTGGATTCATACCAGGTATGCAAGAATGGTTCAACACCAGTAAAACAGTCAAGGTAATCCATCACATAAACAAAACAAAAGAAATATATGAATATCAATCAATGCAGAAAAGGTATTTGATAAAATCCAACATCCATTCCTGTTCAGAACTCTCAGCAAAATATGGATAGAAGGGAAAATCCTCAACATAATAAAAGGCATATATGTAAAGCCAACCGCCAACATTATTGTATACAGAGAAAGACTCAAAGCATTCCCCTTGTGAATGGGAAGCAGAGCAGACAAGGATCCCCTCTCTCATCACTTCTATTTAACAGTGTATTGGAAGTCCTGGCCAGGGCAATAAGGCAAGAAAGGGAAATGAAAGTCACCAAATTGGCAAAGAGGAAGTAAAGCTATCTCTGTTTGCAGATGACATGATCCTACACATAGAAAAACCAAGAGACTCAGCAAAAAATTTTACTGGAACTAATAGAAAAGTTCATGAAAGTGGCAGGATACAAGGTTAACATACAAAAATCAGTTGGATTCCTCTACATCAACAAAGAGGCCTCTGGAAAGGAAATAAGGAAAAGAATACCATTTACAATAGCCTACCAAAAAGATAAAAAATATTTAGGAATAAATCTTACCAGAGACACAAAAGGTCTACACAAAGAAAACAAAAAACTACTACAAGAAACTACAGGGGATCTGCATAAATGGAAGAACTTGCCTTGTTCATGGATAGGAAGACTGAATATTGTGAAAATGTCAATACTACCCAAAGCAATCTATACGTTCAATGCAATCCCACTCCAGATACCATCAACATT
>NW_006922170.1:913097-916971 GCF_000298275.1 Orycteropus afer afer
TGGCAGTCACCACTAAAATGAATTAAAGGCTAAGATGTAGGGGGCTGACGAAGATTATAATTAAGGCAAGAACTGAGAGATGGTTCTTTCAAAAGAAAGGTATCTGTTAAATTGTAATGACGTCTTCAGTAGGATCCACAGCTGAATGGGGCCAGCAGTGAGAGAACATAGAACGGTAAGAGGGGAAAGATAAAAGAGTTCCTTTCTCCCCATTTTCTGAGTGTATTTCTCAAATTCTCCTAGTGATTCTATAGCCTACTAAATTTTCTTCCAAAAATTCCTTTTTTTTTTTTTTCTTAGATCATCCAGAATTCTGGTTTCTGGTGCATAAAATGATAAACCCTGCTTGAAACTTTTAAGAAAATTACTCTTGCTACCACCAGTTAGTGAGTATTCTGAACATAAACTTAACTTGTGACTTAGACCTTCTACCCTTAAATATATACTCAACAGAAATACATGCACGTAGTGGAATGTTTATAGCAGCATTATCATAAAAGACAAAAACTGGAACCAATCCAAACGTACATCAACATTTGTCCATGCTATAAAAAGTATACATAAATTGTGGCAAATTCTTAGGACAGAATACCACTTGGCAATGAAAATGAGTGAATGACTGCTATTTCAACAATATGGATGAATCTCGCCTACTAAATGTTGAGCAAAAATAAAAAAGGAAGAAGAAAAGCCAAACAACAAAAAGTACATACTCATTGAGTCCATTTATATAAAATTCAAAAACTTGCAAGATTATATTAGAAATCAGGATAATGCTATCTTTGGAGAGAGAATAGTAATTAGGAAGAGGCAGAAAGTAGGGATTTCTGGGGCCCTGTAATATTCTCTTATTTGATATATGTAGTAATTATGTGGGTATGCTTCCTTTTGGCAATTCAAACAATACAATTATGATTTGTAAACTTTTCTGATTGTAGTTATCAATAAAAAATGGATATGAAACAAAAGAAACTGAGGCTCAGAGAGATTCCACAACTGCCCAAGATCATATAAATGACAGGTAGTTAACCTGTCAGGCTCCCATTTCCAAGTTCTTATAATTGCCACAGCTATTTTATGAGGGAGATATTAGCAACAGCATGGAGTGAAGAATCTGTTATGAAAACTTGCCCGCATCTCAAAGCTAGTCAGTAGGTGGTGATGGGACCGTAATCTGTGTAAACGCAGCTTAAATGTGCTTTCAATTCACCACACAGTTGCCTTCAAAGTAGAAAAACAGATAATACTCTTGGATACAAATATCATATATATAAACTACCTGCTGCTGATATGGAGTAATGTTTAAGGTAGACTCCCACATAAAGTAAAACAAACAGGGTACAGAATAATATGGATGTTATGTTAAAGTAGAAAACCTTTATGAGTGTGTATGTGTTGTGTGTGTGTACGCTTCCTCTCATAAGCATAAATAACTCTAGAAGGGTCTTCAAAAATTTGGTAACACTAATTGCCTCTGGGAAGGTGAATAGGTTAGCTGACACCTAGAGAGGGAATTTCACTATATGCCCTTTGAATCATTTAAATTTCAGAACGCAAGAATGAATCATGTATTTAAAAATACATTTTAAAATCTTAGTATCTTTCAAACAAAGGTAGAGAGCCCGCCTGGATGATGTATAAGCAAGACTTAGACATGAAGCACACAGGATTTTAAGGAATTGAACTTATATGGTAATTTTGAGTGAGCACTTATTTTTTTACGTTTTGGGTTCTTCATCTTGTAATGAAGTAAGATATGTCTTAGCTACTTCTTGATTTTTAAAAAAAAAAAAAACATTTCATTGTGGTTTGGGTAAAAGTTTACAGAGCAAAGTGATTTTTCCGTTCAACAATTCATACACGTTTTGTATTGTGACATTGATTGCAATCTCCACAATGTAACAGCACTCTACCCACTTCCTCCCTGTGTTTACTGTTTCCCTTTGTCCTTCTTCCGGATCTCTTTCTGCCTTCTAAGCTTTATCCCTGGGCAAATGCTGCCCTTTTGATCTTGTATGGGTAATTGTTCTGGGGAGTGTGTATCTCTCTGTTGTTACTGTTTACCTTATGAGCTTGTCCATTGTTGGCTCTAGTTGAGCCACAGGGATGAGTTCAGTTCCAGACTTGAAGGATGTCTAAGTGGCATAGTCGTGGGTGGGGGCAGTCTCTCTCAGATCAGTAAGCCTGGTCTTGTTAAATATTTTTTTCAGCTTGTTCCACATTTTTCTTCAACTCTGTCTAGGCCCCCCTATTGTTATCCTTTTCAAAGAGGTAAACAGTTGTAGCTGGGCACCATCTAGTTCTGATCTCAGTGTCATGGAGGCTAGAGTTCATGTGGTTCATTAGATCTTTGGACTAATTATTTCCATGTGTCTTTGATTTTCTTCACTCTTCTTTGCTTCTAATGGGAAGAGATCAATAATTGTACCTTAGATGGCCACTCCCAAGCTTTTAAGACCTCAGTCACTATTTACCAAAGTAGAATGTAGAACATTGTCTTTGTGGACTATGTTATGCCAATTGACCTTGATGTCCCCTGAGACTATGTTCCTGAACCACCAGGCCCAGGGACTCATTCCCTCAGGGTGTTTGGGTATGCTAAGAATTTTCATAACTTTGCCCTCTGTATGGCCTACTGTATTCATAGATATATTTGCAGCACATACACATATTTGTTGTTGTTGTTGTTAATGTGCCATCAAGTCGGACCCAACTCATAGCAACCCCTCCTTGGGTTTCCAAGGCAGTATTACTACGGAAGTAAATTGCCCCATCTTCCTTCTGAGGAGTGGCTGGTGGGTTTGAACCGCCAGCCTTCTGGTTAGCAGTCAAGTGCCTTAGGCACTATGCTACCAGGGCTCCCACATACACATATATGTAGAAATACCCTCTGCCTAACCAAAATATACTCTTGGGTAATCGCCTTGTGTGCCTATCTATGTATCCACTCATAGATTATTGTTATTACTGTTATTGTAGGATTGTGTATATAATAGTGTTTACCTTTGTTGACTTTAACTCTTGTGCTTTTCCCAGTGTCTTCCTTTTTCTTGATTATTTTGTTCTGACCCCCCCATTGTATATGGCCTTTCCCTTCACCCAAATTAATATGTGTTTACCCTCTAGGTAGTGATTTACTTTCTCTTCTCCTCCCACCCCCTAGAACCTTCAAAGAACTTTTCTTTTAGAGTGTAAATCTTCTCTTGACTTTTCATAGTAGTGGTCTCATACAATATTTGGCATTTTCTGATTGACTAATTTCACTCAGCATAATATCCTCCAAGTTTATCCATGTTATGAGGTGTTTTGCAGATTCATCATTAGTCTTCAAAGTTATGTAGTATTCCATTGTGTATATGTATCATAGTATGTTTATCTGTTCATCTTTTGATGGGCACTTAGGTTGTTTTCATCTTTTTGCTACCGTGAATAGTGCTGCGATGAGCATGGATGTGCATATATCTATTTGTATCAGGGTCTTATTTCTGTAGGATATATACCCAGTAGTGGGATTCCTAGATCATATGGTATTTCAATTTCCAACTTCTTAAGGAAGCATCATACAATTTTCCACAGTGGTTGTACTGTTTTACAGTCCCATCAGCAATGTATGAGGTTCCAGTCTCTCCATACCCTCCCCAGCATTTGTTGCTTTCTGTCTTTTTGAA
This sequence comes from Orycteropus afer afer, assembly GCF_000298275.1. Lineage (NCBI taxonomy): Eukaryota > Metazoa > Chordata > Mammalia > Tubulidentata > Orycteropodidae > Orycteropus > Orycteropus afer. The sequence goes on from NW_006922170.1 coordinate 916,766, forward strand.
CTTTGCTATTAATGCTTGGGTGAGATGATATCTTATTATTGTTTTTATTTGCATCTTGGCAGTTCAAACCCACAAGCTACTTTGTGGAAGGAAGATGGGACAATTGCAATCTAGTTCCGTAAAGATTTACCGCCTTGGAAACCCAATGGAGGTTGCTATGAGTCAGAATCGACTTGATGGCAGTGAGTTTGGGTTTTTTTTTTTTT
>NW_006922170.1:917493-924359 GCF_000298275.1 Orycteropus afer afer
CTCAACCAGGCCCAGCCAAGTTGACACACAAACTGAACTACCACAATTCCACCCCTTGTCAAATTGGAATCTGTACAGACCTTCATTGGGTGGCATCTGTTCAGATCTCTTCACTGGGTGGCTCCAGTCCTCTAGTTCCTCTAAGTGGCAACCTCACCCCTTGGCTGGTTTTCAGGCCCCATTCCTCTCCCTCTTGGGCATGGCAGACCTGCCCCCTCACTCTTGGGCAGTGGCTGTGACTCTATCCCACTAACTCACATGAATGAGCAGCCCCACACTCTAGAACCAAGTTGGCGAAGGCCTGGCATTTTGAATCCTAGGGGGCAGTGGTGGTTCCACCCCCAAAGGCCATGGTCCTACCCTTTCAGGCTGAGGCAGCTCTGCTTCCATTTCCTTGATCTCTCTGCTTCTGCTGATTAATGCCAAAGGCAACCCACTCCACTGGGAATCTTCCTGCCCCAAAAGCATTCAGCTTTCTTCTTCCATGGGCTGGCCAACCTGCTACTTCATTTCATGCTGGTCTCTTCACCAATTAATGCCCAAAGGCAACCCACTCTGCCAGGAAGCCGCCTACCCAATGGCACCCAGCTATCTCCTCCATGAGCTGGTAAGTCTATTGCTGTTTAATGCCAGTCTCTGGGCTCTGCTACTGCCATCTTTCATGCTGGTCTCTCTGCTGGTATCTCTCTGCCAGTGTCTTGGCTCTGCTCCTGCCATCTCTCATGCCACATGCAGGGGTCTCTCTGCCAGGGTCTCGGGTCAAGGATGCACTCCACTCCTGTTTCCACATTTTAGGTATCTGTCAGAGCAGGACCCCACTCCTGGTACCAAATTCTGTTCTGGTTACCTAGTGCCACTCTGACAAGAATATTCCACAAATGGAATGGCTTCAACAAACAGGAGTTTATTCTTACAATTTGGAGGCTTTAAGTCCAAGTTCAAAGTGCCAGGCTCTAGGGGCTGTGTGAAAGCCCCTCAACCTGAGGGTCCAGCTCTGCCTCCTGCTCCCAGCCCACTGGAGCTAGAGGCGTTTCTTCACTTAGACAGTTGCTGGCTGCTGAGGCTGAGAAGCCCAAGGTTGACAAGTAAAAAGCACAGTTGACACAAAAACTGAACTACCACAATGGCTAATGATTGCAAGCATTTCTTCATGTATTTGTTGGCCACTTGAATATGGTCTTTGGTGAAATGTCTGTTGATCTCCTCTGACCATTTTTAAATTACTTTTGGTTGTCTTTTTGTTGTTGAAGAGTTGAAGTTTTCCAGAAATTTTAGAGATTAGTCCCTTGTCAGATATGTCATTGCCAAAGAAATGTTCCCAGTCTGTATGTTCTCTTTTCACTCTTTTGGTGCAGTCTTTTGATGCACATAAATGTTTATTTTTTAGGAGGTTCCAGTCATCTGGTTTGTCGTCTATCGTTTGTGTGCTTTTATCAATGTTTGCTAGTGTATTTATGACATGCATCAGGGCCCTTAAGTTTGTTCCTATTTTTGTTTCTTTGATGATTTTTATAGTTTTAGATTTTACATTTAGGTCTTTTATTCATCTTAAGTTAGTTTTTTTAATATGGCGAGAGATATTGATCCTATTTCATTTTTGTGCAAATGGATATCCGGTTTTGCCAGCACCATTTATTAAAGAAACCATCTCTTCCCTAGGTAGTAGGTTTCAAAGATCAGCTGTCTACAGGTGAACAGATTTACTTCAGAGTTCTCAATTCTCCATTGGTCTATGTGTCTGTCATTGTAGCAATACCAGGATGTTTTGACTACCCTGGTTATATAGCAGGTTTTGAGACTGAGGTTCTTGGCATTTTTGTAAGGGCAATGACATAATTGGTAAATATGAAAAGCTACGATTTTTTTGTGATTAAAAGTGCTTTTACCACATGATGTTATCACTAGAACAGTATCCTCCTCTCTTTCCTCTTTTTCCTCTCCCTTCCTAATCACATGTATCCACTGACCTTCTATGTCTAACTATTCATCATTCAAGATCTCCCAAACAGCAGTTACCCACAAATAATGTGGGGCATTGCTATTTTCAAGGTGTGTACAACTAGTTGTAAAATATTACACAGGCAACCAAATTTAAAATGTTTAGAGACTAAACGATAGAACCTTAATGTGTCATAATGAAAAAGAGTAAGGGTTATGTGAAATTTTTTTAACAGTAACCTTAATTAATTAATTAATTAATTGACTAGAATAAGGAATCTCATCCATAAACATTCATCATTTAGAAGGAATCTTACCTTAATTATGGCCCCAAGTTTATCATACACAGCCAGAGAGTTAATTTCTTGACAACATATTTTATTATGGAACTTGAGGAATGACTTATATTTTGGAAAGCTCGGTATATATTATTTTGATATTTCAAGTTATCAGCTGGTACAATGACACATATGGAGGCAAACCATTAGCATCATCTACAAAGTAATCATCTGAACATTAATTACTTTTTAGATAACTCTGTGTCCTAATAGGGTCATGCCTCCAGTGTTCAATGAGAATTCTCCACCTCCTAGATCTGCAAATAGTTGTAGAGGTTTGCATAATTGAATATATACTCACTCTCATTCACTGCCATCGAGTTGGATATGACTCATAGTGACCCCTCCTTGGGTTTCCAAGATGGTATCTCTATAGAAGTAGATTGCCCAATCTTCCTTCCATTAAGTGGCTTGTGGATTTGAACCACCAGCCTTCTGGTTAGCTGTCAAATGCCTCAGGCACTACACCACCAAAGTTCCTTGAATATATACACACATAAAAAATATGTTTGGAGAAAGACCAGTATACTCATCAATAAAATGTAAACATATATATTTTTATAAATGATATTGAATGGGAACTGAAATATTTCAAGGATATCGGAAGTAGAGGGCAAGCCATTTGAATTGATGATATTTTTTTCTAGGAAAATGTGTGTCAAGATGGAACATTCATACTGGTTGAGTTATTGAAACTATACTGACTTATTTTGAATATTGCTTTGGTATTTATCAGTTTGACTCAATGATATTGCTGGAACTGTCCATACTTTGATAATATTTCACACTTTGCCAGAAACTCACTTTTATTTATTTATTTACTTTTACCTTTCTGTGTCTTCCTCTTCCATAGTGTTTTTGTGTTGGTTGCTGGCTTTTGGTATATTGCCTTTCCCTTCACTCAAATAAAAACTTGTCTCTACCTTCCTACTGAGTCTTTTTAAATTTTTTATTAAGCGGTATGATATATAAAGTGAATCTATCTTAAATTTATAACTTTATAAACTTATATACACACACTCTCACACACACACATACACTCACATACACACAGACACCCCAAGGTAACCACCACTCAGGTTAAGATACAGAACATTTCTAGCACTCTAGAGGGCTCTCTTATGCTCCTTCCACTTGTACCATACCCATAGAGGTAAACACTATTCTGACTTCTGTCACCAAAGATTCACTTTGTCCACTATTGAACCTCATATAAATGGAATTATAGAGCATCTACTCTTTTGTGTCTGGCTTTTTGGCTCATTGTTATGTTTGTGACAGTAATCCACATTGTTGAGGGTAGCAATAGTGCATTCTTTTGTTTTTTAAATTTTTTATTGTTGAAAAATATATATAACATAATACTTGCCATTCAAAAACCATTTTAAGTGAACAATTCAGTAACACTAATTATATTCACCATGTTATGTAACCATCACTGCCATCCATTTCCAAAAGTTTTTCCAATACTCAAAAAACAGAAAGTCAGTTCCCCTTCAGCAATAACTCCTCATTCCTCCTTTACCACCGACCCTGGTAACTACTAATAAATTTTGGTCTCTATGTATTTTCCCAGGAGCTCTGGTAGCGTAGTACTTAAGGCACTTGACTGCTAACCAGAAGGCTGGTGGTTCAAACCCACCAGGCACTCCTTGGAAGGAAGATGGGGCAATCTACTTCCGTAGTGATACTGCCTCAGAAACCCAAGGAGGGGTTGCTATGAGTCGGATTCAACTAGACAGTACATAACAACAACAACATGTATTTGCCCATTCTATACATTTAAAATAAGTGGGATCATACAATATGTGTCCTTTTGTGTCTGACTTATTTCATTTAATGTAATATATTCAAGGTTCATCCACATCATATCACGTATTTGGAACTTCATTTCTCATTACGAGTAAACAATATTCCATTGTATGTATATGCCATGCTTTGTTTATCCATTCATCTGTTGATGGATACTTGGTTTGTTTCTACCTTTTGACTATTGTGTATAATGTTGCAATGCACATCGGTGTACAACAATCTGTTTGTTTCAAGTATTTTGTGTATATACTTAGAAGTGGAACTGCCACCAGCCACTCCTCGGAAGGAAGGTTGGGCAATCTACTTCCATAGTGATACTGCCTCGGAAACCCAAGGAAGGGTTGCTATGAGTCAGGTCCGACTTGATGGCACACAACAACAGCAACAACAACATGGTAATCCTTTGTTTAACTTTGTGAGTAACCATCAAACTGTTGCCCTTAGAGGCTGCATCATTTTATATTCTCATCAGCAATGGATGAGGATTCCAATTTCTCCACATCCTCACCAACAGTTGTTATTCTGATAATCTGTTTTTCTGACAATAGCTATATAACCAAAAAGTTGGCAGTTGGAACCCACCAGCCATTCAGTGGGAGAAAGATGAGGCAGTCTGCTTCCATAAAGACTTACAGCCTTGGAAACCTAATGGGGCAGGTCTACTAATACAGGGTTGCTATGAGTTAGAATTCCACTTGACAGCAATGGATTTGGGGGATATTTGGTTACTGGAAGTTTATTCTTTTTTATTGTAGAGTCATTCTACTGGATGAATACATCACAAATTATTTATTCTTTTTGCTGTTGATGGACCTTTGGGTTGTTTGCATTTGGGGGGGCTATTCTGAATAAAGCTGGTAAGAACATCCTTGTGCCTTGCCTTTGCACTTATTTTCTTGGGTATAAACCTAAGAGTGCAATTACTAGATTATGGGCCAGCATTATGTTTAGGCTTAGTAGATATTGCCAAACATTTTTCTGAAGTGGTTGTATCACTTTACACTCATGACAGCAATATATGTGAGTTCCCGTGGCTCTACATCTTCACCAAAGCTGGGTATTATCACTGGCTTTAATTTTAGGTGTATGTTTAATGGTGTCTCATTGGAGTTTTAATTTTATTTTTTCTGAGGAATAATGATGTTGAGAATTTTTTAATATGTGCATTGCCCATTTGAGTATCCTCTTTTTTAGTAAAGTAATCATATCAATCTGCTCTCTACTTCTATGTTTTATTATATTCATGATACAGTAGATTTCCTTAAAAGTATGGAGTCAATTGGAAAACAAAATTAACTTGACATGCATTCACTTTATGAAAAATTTACCAAATTACATCATTATTTTATAAAATATTTGTATGTACATGTGTGAGAAAGAACAAGAAAGAGTATGTATGCAGCCAAAAAATAACCTGTCAAAAAACTTGCATTGTCAACTATAATTATTTGATTCTTTTAATTAAAAGTCTAATCTGCTATTTTAAAAATGAACACTCTCCTCCCAGAAAAGAGTCCTGGTGGTGCAATGGTTAAGCAGTCAGCTGCTAACTGAAAGGTTGGTGATTCAAACCCACCAGCAATGCCATAGGAGAAAGACCTGGTGATTGGCTTCCTTAAAGATTACAGCCAAATAAAAACCCCATTGGGCAATTCTACTCTGTCACAGGGCATTGCTATAAATTGCAATCTACTCGACAGCACACAACATCCTCCCAGAAATTCTTTTTTTTTCATTGCAATGTTAATTTTTTTAGCAAAAACAAGAAATGATCAAAACATTGAATATATAGTGGCCTAGTAAAATACAGTGCAGCTATAAAAAGGAGCTACTACAGTTCTGTCAGTTTGTCATACTGTAGTAGCTTGCATTTTGCCATGATGCTGGAAGCTATACCACCAGTATTTTTTTTTTTAATGCACTTTATTGAAATATAATATATGTACAGTGAAATACACAAAACTAAAGTGGCATGGGTCAATGCATTCTTTTATTTATTTATTGCAGTGTTCCCTCCTCTCCCTTCCCACCCTGGCAACAAACAAAGTTTCCTTCCATATGTAAACCTTTCCTTGACTCTCCACAACAATGAACTAATACTCTATTTGTCCATCTGTGATTGACTTATTTCACTCAGCACAAAGTCCTCTAAGTTCATCCATGTTATGTGGTGTTTTGCAGACTCTACATTATTCTTCAGTGTTAGATAGTACTCCATTGTGTGTATGTACCATAGTTTGGTTATCCATTCTTCTGTTGATGGGCACGTAGGTTGTTTCAATCTTTTTGCTATTGTAATAGTGCTGCAATGAACATGCATGTGCATATATCTGTTCCTGTCCTGGCTCTTACTTCTCTAGGATATGTTCCTAGTAATGGGAATGCTGGGTCAAATGCTATCTCCAATTTCAACTTTCTAAAGAATCACCATACTGCTTTCCACAGTGGTTGTATCACTTCACAGTCCCACCAGCAGTGTATGAGAGTCCCAATCTCTCCATATCCCTGACAGCATTTGTTATTTTCTGTCTCGTTGAACCTCGCCATCAGTGCTGGGTTGAGATGGTATCTCATTGTTGCTTTGATTTTTGCATCTCTCTAATAGCCAATGATCCTGAGCATCTCTTCATGTATTTGCTGGCTGCCTGAATATCCTCCTTGGAGAAGTGTCTATTCATGTCTTCTGCCCATTTTTCAATTGGATTATAAATCTCTTTGCTGTTGAGGCATTAGAGTTTTCTACAAATCTTAGAGATAAGTCCCTTGCCAGATATGTAA
>NW_006922170.1:925604-931069 GCF_000298275.1 Orycteropus afer afer
ATTTCTAATTTTTCATTTATTTTGTCATTTTGTTCTTGTATTGTCTTTCAAAATTGTTCTAGAGTCTTCTCTGCATTTTTCTCAACTTTGTCAGTGTTTTCCTTGATCTGTCTCAATTTGTTGAAGGTACAAAAATATAATTCTTTTGAATTCCTTATCAGAGAGTTCCAATGCATCTTCCTCAGGGATGTGTTTTGTGTCTGTATCCTGGTCCCTTGTTTTTCTTGCTTTATCTTGGTTCTTTGTGTGGACTGTGATGCTCTGTTGTCTCCGAGGCATTGTGATGTTTTTGTGCTTATATTTAATTGGTGATTGTATGTTGGAGTGACTTGCCCACGATTTTTGTTTTCTTTGTTTTGTTTGGATGTCATCTACGTAAGTAGGGTACTGTGCTGTGTTCCTCTCTTCGCTAGTTGGCAGAACTTATACACTCACCACCTTTCTTGTTTCCCATTGTCAGCCTCCCCATATGTCCCTGCTGTCCTTGGCAAATGTAGCCTATTCATAGGTCCCTGGAATCCAAATGAGAATGCTGTCATTTTAAAATCCAAAATGGTCACCACTTGCAAACATTCATAATGGCTGTGCCCTTGGTCACCTTGAATATCCAAAATGGTGGCTACTTGTAAACAATCAAAATGTCTGTGCCCTTGGTCACTTTAAATATCCAAAATGGCCACTGCTTGTAAACAGTCAAAATGGCTGTGCCCTCAGGACAGCCAAAAGTCCACAGCTAAGGTTATCTCCCTCCTTGCTGTTTCCCTTCCTAGTCAAAAGCCACCAACACAGTCATCCCTGCAGCCCTTGGCAACCAGGGTTGATCTTTAGGTCAATTCTCAGATCACAACACTACTTGGAAATATTCAGGCTGTTGGTTCCATCAGAGTAGCTGACAGTGCACTGTTTCGACTGTCTCTATACTCACTGTTTTCATTCAGGTTTTTCCACTAGTTGGTGCCTAATCTACTTCTGTACACTTGCTTTCAAAGCTCAGGGCTCCAGGATTGTCTTCTGTATCTCTGTCAATTGGTTTTCCTTTTCTTTGTTGAAGAGGGTCTATGGAGCTTGTCTGCCTATTCCTCCATCTTACAGGAAGTCCCTCCCAGAAATTCTTGCCTCTTGCATTTTACTCCTAATGTCTGAGGCTAAGACATAGAACCTTAATTTGGCAAATCATTTTCACATTAGAACAAACAGAAACTTGGCTACTTGACTTTGTTAATAGTATATTCTTACTTCACCAGGTGTGCACAAGATATAATATTAATACATGATTTGTAAAATAAACTTTATAAAAATTAATGTTGAATTTTGAAGTAAAAACAATGGTAATAACAGTATGAAAAGCAATTTGAATCCTCAAAGTCCATTTCTGTACAATATTTTGACCAATACTGACAATCTATGAGATGTATGAGGTGGGTAAATAACATAAAAATTGAAGAAAGTAAGGCACAGAAAACTTAAGTGGCTTTATAGAAATACATATTTCTCCATTTCCAGAGTACCAATACATATCAATAATGAAGCATTGATCTGGCAATTAAACATTCTCCTTTGACATGTCAGTTTACTTCTCTATTGAAACAGCAGTGAATGTCCTCTCTGCTCTCACTCCTTAGTATTCACAAAACCAAATCAATGGACAATTGATCCAAGTATTTTCTTCAGTTAAATACGACCATCTCAAAATGAGCACAAGATTGACTATTCTTTGATGGCCTGTGACATCAACTGAGCAACATGAGTGAATTACAGCTGCATGTCCCCTCTAGGACTATCTATTATCCAATATGTCTTATTTAATTTTCAGTTTCAGGCAGGCAAATTGACCATGTATACTTGCTTGTGTCAGTAGCTAATTTTAGATCACTAATCTAATTGGAAATGGCATGCCCCTTTAACTTGTCGTGTAAAAATTCACATTTTCTGATTAATGCGATTCATTTATATTAGATTTGACTTGACAGAATGGCACTGTGTAATATAGGAGGCAAGTATGACAGGATTTCTCCCTCTCCCACTCAGTCACACTCTTTATAAATGAAACAGTCAAGACATCAGCCTACAACGTCTTCCCTGTAATATGATAAATTTTGAACTCACAACTATTCTAATGTGGATTTCTTACTGTTTTCTCACAAGCAGGGCAATCCATATCAGAAGGAAGAGTCTTCCCCATAGTCTTGCATTTACATTTATTGATGGAGAATAGATGAATTGCTATGAAGGAAAACTGCTTTTCTATTGTTGTTGTATGTTTGTGCTTGTGTCTAAATTGCTTGCAATTAGGTAACATGGAAATTATTTTTTAATGCAATTTAAAGCAATGGTAGGAATTTTGAATTGTATAAGAGGAATGTGATGTTGAAAATTAGTCTAGAAGCTTTAAGAATGAGTGGAATGTGATGAAATGCAACTAAAAATAAATATATATATATCAGGGTAGCAATTTTTATTATGTAGAGAAGACAGTCTTACTTAAAATAAATCATGAGTTTTGTACATTCTATATCCTTCTGTTTTATATTTTTCCGTGCTATAATAATTGAATTATTAATTTTCAGAGGATTTGAAGCTTTCATTTTACCTTTTTTTCAGATATATAGGAAGGAATCTACCACTCGTCTGTCAGTTTGTCATACTGTGGTGTCTTTCATGTTGCTATGAGGCTAGAGGCTATGCCACCAGTATTTCAAATACCAGCAGAGTCACCCATGGTGGACAGGTTTCAGTGGAGCTTCCAGACTAAGATAGACTTGGAAGAAGGGAGAGACCATCCACTTCTCACAAAATTGGCCAGTGAAAACCTAATGAATCGCAATGAAACACTGTCTAATATATTACTGGAAAACTTTATTAATAGTTCTGAAACATTGTCTGATATAGTGCCAGAAGATGAGCCCCTCAGATCGGAAGGCACTCAAAATATGACTGGGGAAGAGCTGCCTCCTCAGAGTACACCTGATCTTAATGATGTAGGTAGTATAAAGCTTTCAAGACCTCCATTTGCGGATGTGTCGTGACTCAAAATGAGAAGAAACAGCTGCAAACATCCATTAATAATTGGAACTTGGAATGTATGAAGCATAAATCTAGGAAAATTGGAAGTTGTCAAAAATGAAATGGAACCCATGAAGATTGATATCCTAGGCATTAGTGAGCTAAAATGGACTGGCTTTGGCCATTTTGAATCAGACAACCATATGATCTACTATGCTGGGGATGATAAATTGAATAGGAATGTCATGGCATTCATTGTCACAACAAATATTTCAAGATCTATCCTGAAGTACAATGCTATCTGTCAGTGATAGGATAATATCTATACGCCTACAAGGAAGACCAGTTAATATGAATATTATTCAAATTTACACACCAATCACCAATGCCAAAGATGAGAAAATTAAAGATGTTTACCAACTTTTGCAGTCTGAAATTGACCAAACATGCAATCAAGATGTGTTGATTATCACTGGTGATTGCAAGATAAAAGTTGGAAACAAAGAAGAATCATCAGCAGTTGGAAAATATGGTCTTGGTGATAGAAATAGCACTGGAGATCGTCTGATAGAATTTTGCAAGACCAATGACTTATTCATTCCAAATACCTTTCTCAACAACATAAATGATGGCTATACACATGGACTTCACAAGGTAGAGTACACAGGAATCAGATTGACTACATCTGTGGAAAAAGGTGATAGAAATGCTCAATATCTACAGCCAAAACAAGGCCAGGAGCTGACTGTGGAACAGACCATCAATTGCTCATATGCAAATTCAAGTTGAAGCTGAAGACAATTAAAACAAGTCCATGAGAGCCAAACTATGATCTTGAATATATCCTTCCTGAATTTAGAGACCATCTAAAGAATAGTTTTGATGCATTGAACACCAATGACCAAAAACCAGAGGAATTGTTGGATGACATCAAGAACATTATCCATGCAAAAAGCAAAAAGTCATTAAAAAGACAGAAAAGGAAGAAAAGACCACAATGGATGTCAGAAGAGACTCTGAAACTTGCCCTTGAATGTAGACTAGCTAAACCAAATGGAAGAAATGACAAGAAAAAAGAGCTGAACAGAAGATTTCAAAGAGCAGCTCTAGAAGACAAAGTCAATAATTATAATGAAATGTGTGAAGACCTGGAGTTAGAAAACAAAAGGGAAGAACACACTTGGCATTTTCAAGCTGAAAGAATTGAAGAAAAAATTCAAGCCTCAAGTTGCAATATTGAAAGATTCTATGGACAAAATATTGAATGATGGAGGAAACATCAAAAGAAGATGGGAGGAATACACAGAGTCACAGTACCAAAAATAATTTGTCAATGTTCTTCCATTTCAGGAGGTGGCATATGATCAAGAATCAAAGGTACTGAAGGAAGAAGTCAAAGCCGCACTTAAGGAATTGGCAAAAATCAAAGCTCCAGGAATTGACGGAATACCCATTGAGATGTTTCAACAAATTGATGCCCCACTGGAGCCACTCACTTGTCTATGCCAAGAAATTTGGAAGACAACTACCTGGCCAACTGACTGGAAGAGATATTTTTACCCATTCCAAAGAAAGGTGATCCCACAGAATATGGAAATTATCGAACAGTGTCTTTAATATCACACACAAGTAAAAACTTACTAAAGATAATTCAAAATGGTTGTAGCAGTATATTGACAGAGAATTTCCAGAAATGCAAGCTGGGTTCAGAAGAGGATGTGGAATGAGGCATATCATTGCTGATATCAGATGGATCTTGGCTCACAACAAAGAATACCAGAAAGATGTTTACTTGTGTTTTATTGACTATGCAAAAGCATTCAATTGAGTGGATCATAACAAATTTTTGGATAACATTGAGAAGAGTGAGAATTCCAGAACACTTAATTGTGCTCACAAGGAACCTATGCATAGACCAGGAGGCTGTTGCTCAAACAGAACAAGGGGATACTGCATGGTTTAAATTCAGGAAGAGAGTGTGTCAGGGTTGTATCCTTTCACCACACTTATTCAATCTGTATGCTGAGCAAATAATCTGAGAAGCTGGACTATATGAAGAAGAACGTGGCATCAACTTTAGAGGAAGACTCATTAACAATTCTGTGATATGCACATGACTTAATTTTGCTTACTTATAGTGAGGATGACTTGAAGCACTTACTGGTGAAGATTAAAGTCTGCAATATGGATCACACCTCAACATAAAAAAAATGAAAATCCTCACTACTGGACTAATAAGCAGCATCACGATTATTGGAGAAAAGATTGAAGTTGTCAAAAATTTCACATGACTTGGTTCCACAAACAACACCAATGGAAACAGCAGTCAAGACATCAGACACTGTACTGTACTGGGCAAAGCTACTGAAAAAGACCTCTAAAGTGCTGAAGAAGGAGCTCTGGTAGCGTAGTGCCTAAGGCACTTGACTGCTAACCAGAGGCTGGTGGTTCAAACCCACCAG
>NW_006922170.1:931549-939732 GCF_000298275.1 Orycteropus afer afer
GAGGCTGGCACAGGACTGGACAATGTTTTGTTCTGTTGTGCATAGGGTTGCTTTGAGTCAGAGATGACTCAACGGCACCTAACAACAACAACACAGGAAAGGAATGGTCAGTTTGTATAGCATCACTCAGATTTGGTCTTTAAATTACCTATAGGGTTCATATCTGTCTTCTCTCCATAACTAAATTTCTTAGAAGACATTTGTGCTCCTTTTGGAAGTGACTTTGTTTAGATTTCTGCCCCATTCTGCTATAGAATCTGCTTTGGTAAAGGTCACCAGTGACCCAAAACTCTTTTTGGATAGAGCTATCTGTGGTATCTCCCATTACCAATCATTTCTTAATCTCCTTTTGTTGGCTATTCTTCCTCTTCCTAAACTTTAAATATTGTTGTTCCCAAGGATTCTTGGATACTTCTTTTCCTACTATACATGATATTTCCGGGTCATTTGATTTTCAACCTGGCTTCAACTACGACTTTTATGTTACCTCATTCTGTAACTCCAGTATGTCTAGTCCTAATTTGTACATTCACATCCATACCTACTTCTCATCTCACCTGGATATAGTATGTTGTTGTTGTTGCTATTGTTGGTATGTGCCATTGAGTCGGACCCAACTCATAGCGACCCCTCCTTGAGTTTCTGAGGCAGTATCACTACAGTAGATTGCCCAACCTTCCTTCTGAGCAGTGGCTGGTGGGGTTGAACCGCCATCCTTCCAGTTAGCAGTCAAGTACCTTAGGCACTACACTACCAGAGCTCCTAGCAGTCAAATATAGGTATCACAAGCCCAACATATTCAAATTGAAACTCAATATTTCTGCCAGCCCCATATACTTCCTATACTGTCTATTCATCTGGGTAGAATCACTCAAATACATCAAGACAAGAAAACTAATAATCGACCTTGACTCCACACCTTTACTTTTCTCCTAGCCTCTAATTATCTCCTTTTTTCTTTCTCTGTCACATTATGTCTTTTTTCATTCCCTTTGTCACCTTACTTAACTCTTACTACTGGGTCCAAACTGGTCTCCTTTCATCCACTTTTTCCCAGTGAGTCTTTCCTTCACCCTGTAAACATGGTTACTTTTATCCAATGCAGATATGCTACATTATATACAAAGTCAGTAAGGCTTCTAGCTGGAAACAGGAGGCACACCAAAGTGGGATAGTGAAGAGAATTTAATGAAGAAATTCTTTACGGAGTATGGAAAAGTTTAAAGGAGCCAATAAAGGGGATCGAGTCACAAAGGAACCAACAATATCAGAAAGCTATTACCATCCCTCCAACTACTGGATCTAAATCAGAGCCGGAGCAAGTCAGGAAAAAGGTAGCTGGTTAGACTTGGAGTCATACAGGGATCTAACTGCTGTCAGAACCAAGATACAAAAGAAGAGGAGGTATTTATAACTCTGTCATAATCTCTCTCTCCTCATGCCCAGTGATCTCTGGCTGGAGCTTCCAATCCAGTTAGCTAAACATCCCCCCATAAAAGCCAGAGGATCAGAAACCTAGCACAATGGATTCCACTAAAGTCTGCCTTCCCACCCCACCATACCCTGAGGGCACAAAGAAAAGCCTACAATGGCAGGAAATTAATAGGGGTGAACCCAAACCCAAAATGACCAGTACATTCTCTTAAAACCTATACAAATTCAAATTCCTTACAAATAAGTATAAATATAAAATTCCTTATAAATACAAATTCCTCACAAGATCCTTCAAAACGTATTTCTCCCTTTACCCCATTCTAGCTAAGCAAGACTTATTTATTAATAAATCAAGATATAACTAAGCAACAATCACTTTTGCATAACTTCCTCCTCTATACCTCCCTCTTTCCAGAACATCCTTCTGTCACCACTCTCATACCTTTACTACTCATATTTTTATGTGCCCTTTCCCCTCCCTTTGAATTCAGATACTTTAAGAACAGGAACTCTCTTATTTGACTTTGAATGCCCAATATTTAGCATAGTGCCTGGCCTATAAAGGTGTTTATTAAATGTCTGTGGCTGAACAGTTCCGGTCCTTCTGTAATGTGTATCTGAGTAAAACCCTGCATGTGTCTGAGTATTCTCCCTCAAAAATACTCAACAAAAGAGCTATACAATATATGGTGTGAATGGGGTATTCAAAAATTGAGGCACTTGACATAACTGATGCTGCAGACTCCAGTGTAGACCGAACTCCATCTTTAATTAAACTTTGGCTTGTCCTGAGTCCTCTTTTCTGCTTTCCTAAGAATAGAAACTGTGAGTTAGAGCCTTAATGACATGTGTCTTGTAGAACTTTAGCCATCCTCAGCAAACAATGAAGGGATTGTGAAGAAATGTTTGTCAGAAAAATGTTTGTCAAGATGGTCATGAAAGAATGTTTGTGCAGCATTTCCCAGAAAGAGTGTATATGTAGATATTTCAGAAAATCATTTGCTGAGTTGGCTCCAAGAAGTCTATGTCAGAAAATAAATCAGCTAACTTTGTAGAATTTTAACTTGCTATTAAGTTTTTGGGAAGCTCTGGTGGCATAGTGCCTAAGGCATTTGACTGCTAATAGAAGGCTGGCAGTTCAAACCCACCAGCCACTCTTCGGAAGGAAGGCTGGGCGATCTACTTCTATAGTGATACTGCCTCAGAAACCCAAGTAAGGGTCTCTATGAGTCAGATCCAACTCCACAGCAGTGAGTTTGGTTTTGGTTTATTAGGCCCTGGTGGCACAGTGGTTAAGAGCTCAGCTCCTAACCTCAAAGTCAGCAGTTCAAACCCATCAGGAGAAAGATGTGGCAGTCTGCTTTCATAAAGATTTATAGCTTTGGAATCCCTATAGTACAGTTCTACTCTGTCCTATAGGGCCACTATGAGTCAGAATCCACTCAATGACAATGATTTTTTTTTTTTGTCTTATGGCTATATATAATCTCAAGCCCCCATGACTGTTGTCAAATACTCCCTTTCTCACTTTTCTTTTATAAAATAACCTCTCCCGCATAATGTTGGAACACTAGGTACTTTTGTTTTGTGTCACTATGTTTCCTGATTCAAATTGTATTTTTGCTCTCAGTAAAACTTCTGCTTCTACAGATCAGCCTGTTTTACTCTTTGTCAGTGGGGAAAAAAAAAAGAGAATCCTAAAAGAAGAAATTAGGGTAAATACCTAGATACTGAGAGTAGGAAGAATGAAAGATATTCCATGGGTATTTGATATTCATGAAGCAGAGTAACGCAGAACCCTTAAATATACCATTTACTTTGTGGGAAACACAAAACACTCAAGCACACAAAGTTACAGAGCACATAAGTAGTGGAGCCAGGACTTAAACTCGTCTTTTGATTATGAGTCTGATGATCTTTTAAAGATTCAAAAGCACATAATTATCCTTTGTACTTTACAACTGGTGACTTAAGCTGGAAGTGCTAAATGGGAACTATTGTTGTTCTTGTTATGCGCCTTCAAGTTGGACCTGACTCATAGAGACCCCTCCTTGGGTTTCTGAGGCAGTATCACTACGGAAGTAGATTGCTCAACCTTCCTTCTGAAGAGTGGCTGGTGGGTTTGAATCACCAGCCTTCTGGTTAGCAGTCAAGTGCCTTAGGCACTACACTACCAGAGCTCCCAAATGGGAACTAGAACATAAATATTCTCTAAATGTGACTGGTTTTTCTTAAACATCTGAAAGGATTTCATTATTCAATGGAAAATTGGGTGTCCTTTAAGCATTTTTCACAACTGTATATTTCTGAGAAGGCAGATTATCACTGCTTTCTGTAATTTCATTAGACAGTAATTGATGTACTAGCTGACCATTGATGAGTAGTGAAATGATTGCAGCTGCTTGATGTTCAACAAAACAAAGGGAAATTATTTATAACTAATATGAACATGTATTACAATATACCACATTAAGAATTTTGCCTTTCATGTTTACTATTATATTTTAGAGCTGTGAATGCTATTGCAAACTGTGTGTGTGTGTGTGTGTGTGTGTTGACATGAACTAAGTGCTGACTGCTTACCCTGAGGCTGGAAGCACAGCGTCCTTATACACAGTGTAAATGAATGCCACTCATTGTATCTTATATATACAAGCTTAGTTCAATAAAGTGCATTTATTTTATGTGAATTATGATTGATAAGAATAGAATAGTATCATCAGTTTATAGCACCAGGGAGGAAATCTATCCATGTACTTTTAAGTATAGTCTTTGCAGAAAGTAGATTCCATATACTATTAAAATATCCATAATGAGAAGATCTGAAATATTGGCAACGATTCCAGAACTTAGAGACCATCCCTTCCTCACCATTCCTTTGCCATCAACATAGTCCATACTTGAACTGCTGTGAGCTTGAGTTTTCTACAATAATTTTTATGGTTAGGCTTCACCCAGCAGTATGTCTTAACTGTCATTGACTGGAATAATTTTTAAGGACTACTGTAATTATGTGACATTCTTGTCCCAAAAAATGTCTTACCACATATAATCTAAGTACTTCTGCTCCAGTGCCAGAGTTTTCCACAATCATAATAATTATATTCATGTTTACAAGCTCACGTGTCGATGATTAATCCTCCAAAAATGTGTAAGATGAGAGAGCCGAGGCTCAGGGTGGATGATGACGCAAAAGATCATGAACAGCCTGATTTGGCAGAGTCCAAGTGTGACATCAGGTTGTGAGGTCACGTGTACTTTCGGCTGAGTCATATTCCCCAGATTTACTTTTCTAACCTTATTTCTCATTATGTTTCTACACTTAAAATTAGCACAGTCATTCCTGTGTCCACATAATCTTCATGAATATCCTTCTACTTTTGTTCATCCTAGCCCTTTATTGGAATACCTTTTCTCCTTCCTTTAGAGTATTCAAATTCCACCTATCTTCCAGGGCAACATGAGCCTCATCTTCATTGTCTTCCTTGATCTCTCTCTCTTTTCGATTCCTATAAGCATGTCCATGAAATTCCCAATATTAGTATACTGGGGACCTTTTGTGGCGTAGTGCCTAAGGCATTTGACTGCTAACCAGAAGGCTGGTGGTTCAAGCTCACCAGCCACTCCTTGGAAGGAAGATTGGGCAATCTGCTTCCATAGTGATACTGCCTTGGAAACTCAAGGAGGGGGTCGCTATGAGTGGGACCCAACTCCATGGCAATGAGTTCAGTTTGGTTCAGTTCATCATTATTTTATGGCTATCAGTCATTCCTACATTGTGAGCTGGCCATGGGCAAGTATGCTTTATATGCCTTTGGTACTCCTTGGCACAACTGTGAGCCCATTGTAAATGACAATTAATACTGGCTGTTTAACTGTCATTTTTGCTTTAATGAGCCCTTTCCTTTTTTGGCATTTTCTCAATGAAAATAAAAAGATTTGTTCTAGGGCTGTGATTGAACTTTGGCAATTAGTCCTTCTGTATTTTGGTTTTGCAAATTAATAACAGTAATTTTTATTAGGTTGTTACTATTTGTAATTCAACATAAACCAGTGAATATAAAACATGAGAAATAACAATTTAAGAAATACTCTGAAAATTGTCATGTGGGATATGCAAGCTACTCAGAATAAATCATTTTTAAATGCTGGTGTCTTAGTTATCTAGTGCCGTTGTAACAGAAATACCACAAGAGGATGGCTTTAACAAATAGGAATTTCTTCTGTTACAATTTGGGTGGCTAGAAGTCCACGTTCAGGGTGTTGGCTCTAGAGGCCAGGTGATGGTCCCTTGACCTTTGGCTTTAGCTCTGCCTCTTGTTCCAGGCCCACTGGAGCTGGAGGCATCGCCTAACTCACACAGCTGCTTCCTGCTGAGGCTGATGAACCCAAGGTTGTCAGGTAAAATGGCACAATCCCAAGATCAGCAGGTAACAAGGCAGATGATTGGTTCAAGTCTAGGAACTGGAGATGAAGACTTGGCCAAATGCAGGATCCAAACTGTGCCAAAAAGCTAGAGACCTTTCTCAATCCTTCTCCATGTATATTGGAAGCAGGCCACACCCCGAAGGCAACTACTTAGCTGCTCACAGCAGATTCCAGCATGGAGGTGATTACAATCTCATCATGGAGAATAACTACATCCAGCTGCCAACCCACTCAAAACCAAGGCTCAGCCAAATTGACATACAACCTTAACTATCACAGCCAGTGCTGTGCATTTTTATGTACTCAACATGGTCTATTAAAATAAAGTACTTAATCATTTATTTAAAACAAATATAGATCATTTAGATCCAGAAAATGAAGTAGGCCAGGATGGATTAACTCTTTAGATCTTAGTGTCACATCATACTGAGTGAACAATGTAGTGATGGGCAAGCAATTCTAATAGGGCCCTGGCTAGAGTGTGCATGTAACTTGCTGCTTCCTCTTTTACCAAGAACTACCTTTTTTTTTTTTTTTTTTTACTTAATCCTCTTCCTTTCGCTCTTACCCCATCCATTCATCCACTTTCCCTACTTTGCCAGATGTCTGAACATTTCTTATGACTAATTTAGTCTAAATAATTTCAATTATATTTTGCCAAAGTGACTTTAAAAAGTTATATCTCTTTGAATAAATATATATATTTCTGAATTGGTATAGGTCTCAAAGGTATAAAAGAAGAAAGTTACTATTAAAGTGATAGATATGCCAGCTTGACAGCCAGAACATTTCTGTAAAAATTCCTAGTGATGATTCCTCAGATATAAAAGTTTGTATCCTTTTTATATTTTCCTTTATTCTTATATCACTTTTTTCTCAACTTTCTTATACATTGACGACTCTGGCATAGTTGTTTTGCTGAGATTGATGAACGACTTGCTAAAAGATTTCATAGCCCAAGGCAAGGGAGAGGTCCATTAACTTCACAGGGTCAATAATTTCCCTGGGCTATGCCCTGTTCTGAGATTTTACTGCTAATAAAACCCGTGTTTTAATGTTCAGAAAAATTAAGCATCATTGTAAATTGCTCATTCTTAAAATTATTATCTGTCCTTGCCTTTTTGCTGTGTCTTCATTCCTCAGATACCTACATTAGTATACTCTTTTTATGTATTTCTTTGAAACTTAAATTTTGTTTGCTTTTCCATATTAAGAGTCCCAAGTTTATAGACTAATATTAATGTTCAATGGAAACATGTATGCAAATCTCTTAACTAAAGGAATTGAGTATGTTATTAAATGGAATCTCTGTTACTTAATAGCTTCAGGCAAACACTATATTTATATCCAGTGGGTTCACTAGAATGCTAAAACTGGCAGCTGAAAAAAACAAAGAAAGAAAAAACCCATTACTGTTCATCAAGAAGCAAATAATATTAAATAACTTTGTTTTGTTGCTGTGTTGTTTAATCAGTTGGATGACTTGTACTATATATGAGGCCATCTTTTCTGCATATCTTACTTTTTCCTCCAGAGAAACCTGCTGTGGACTACTACTAGCCTTTTACTTTAATTTGTCAACCCATCTTAAATTATTAACTCCTTTTATGGATTACAATTTTTAAATCTCTTCAGATCAACAAAGTTTAGAGGTCCTTTGTATTTTCTGAAGTATGTCCTAATGGGCTTTAATTTTGATTTAAACTCATGGCCATTGAGTCGTTTCCAACTATAGCAAACCTATAGGACAGAGTAGAACTGCACCATAGAATTTCCAAGGCTGTAAATCCTTATGGACGCGGACTACCTTATCTTTCTTCCGCAGAGCCGCTGCTGGTAGGCTAGAACTGCTAACCTTTGGGTTAGCAGCCCAATGCTTTAACCACAGTGCCACCAGAGTTCTTTATTTTGATTTAAGGCAGAGCTAAAAGTATAATAAGATAAGTAAGATAATAGTGAGAAAGAAGTTTACCTTTTTTTTATTATTATTATTTTTTAACTCACCTGGATAAAACTCCCAATAATCTACAGTCCCGGGTACGTACAATTTCATCCATGATGAAATCAGGAAATGCAAAAGAAAACATGGTAGGAATCAGATAATTCAATTTCAAGCTTACCTTCACTAGTCAGGTGAACTCTGGAAAAAATCACTTAACCTGCTTATACATCAATTGCACACAGGAGTGGATTACCCAATAAGCAAAGTTAAGCACAGGCTTACTTGTGTTTATTTACTAATCTGTATTAATCTGTAAATAAGCACAAGTAAGCTGGTGCTCACTTGCTTAATGGATACTCCTTAAAAAAAAAAAAAAAAA
>NW_006922170.1:939902-947093 GCF_000298275.1 Orycteropus afer afer
AGGGACTATAAATTTGAAAAGAGGCTTTGATTCTGTAGGAGGGTGCTGGCGAGTTGGGAGAGAGAGATGACAGCTGTATGTAGAAAAGTCGTCTTTGGTATGGTGGAAAAATGTGAAATTGTTCACTGCAGATTAGGAAGTATGCACAAGTAAGTCTGTGCTTATCTTGTTTATTGGGTAAGCTAACATTGTTTGTACATCACCTCTGTAAAATAATATTTAGTAGCAGTGATATTTATCCTGCCTAGTTTACAGGGAGGAGCTCTGGTGGCTGTAGTGAGAAACAATCAGGAAATATGGGTGAAAGTGCTTTCTAAATTGTACGGCTCCATACAAATAAAAGGTACTGTTGAAATCATCTACCAAATAAGAGTAAATTCAGCTGATTTCAGCCTTGCTACTTCCCTTGGTATACAATGTCTCTCCATAAATTACTTTGACTGCCATTGGCAATTTATAAAAGAAAAAGAAATCAAGGTCAAGAAAATATGCTCTTGAGTGGTTCTTCTACATGTTAATAAGTGAAAATGGTAGCCATTGTGGCCCTGTAAGTTGTAAAACCTAAGGGAGCCGTGTTGGCTAATTATGTTAATGGTTAGATGCTGGAGATGTTGAAAATTAATCCCTGTATGAAAATTGCTTACTCATCCATTTTCCACCTACCAATCTGTTTCAACTTCTAATCAATCAGGCAGAAAGCACAGAACCCCAGGTATTAGAAAACAAATACCTACACATTTAACTACCAATGTGCCTGAATTCTTTGCTCTCAATAAAAACGTTTTTCCTGGATGATCTCATTGTAAATAGTTGTTTGACCTTCTCAAATAAAATGGATTTACCTTTCTGTATGGAGCTGTGTAATGCAATCATACATAACGATGACATTCTATTAGATCAGATCAACCAACTACTTCCAATAATATTATCTCTATAATCTAATCTACAAAAACTACTCCATATTCTAATGAATAATATAGAGGACTATGAGAAGCAACTGAGTTGGGGCAGTTTAGCATGGATTATGGAAAAATTCTAAAAGTGTTGGGCAGGAAATCTCCATCTCTGTAAACTCACTAGGTACTCAAGTCTATATACTTTAATCAAGTAAAAGAAATGTTAAATGTACACAATGCTTTCATCCTCGGTACTGTTGACATTTGTCCCTCAGAGGGTTGTTGTTGTTATGTGCCGTCAAGTCATACCTGACTCATAGCGACCCGGAGGCAGTATCACTACGGAAGTAGGATTGCCCAACCTTCCTTCCGAGGAGTGGCTGGTGGGTTTGAACCGCCAGTCGTCTGGTTAGCAGGCAAGTGTCTTAGCCACTATGCTACCAGAGCTCCCCCTCAGAGGGTAGGACATTTATTTAGCAGCCAGGCTTCTAACCTTCTAATGACTCTAACCCACAGTCATTGTGATAAATGACCTTTGTTGCTGTTGTTAGTTACCATTTAATCAATTCCAGGTTATGGCAATCCCTCGCCTACAGAGTAGCCCTGCTCCATAGAGTTTGCAAAGCTGAGACCTTTTGAAAGCAGATTTCCAGGCTTATCTTCCGAGGCACCTCTGGGTATGTTCGAATCACCAACTTTTCAGTGAGTCTTTGAGCATGTAATAATTTGCACCACCCAGGGACTCCAAAACAGGACCTATAGACTATGGTAATTTTTTTCTCAGTGATAGCACTTGTAGCAATTATCTTCTGACTGTATACTTTAAGGAAAACATATGACATTTATTAGCTACTCTATAAATATCTAGGGAAGAATGCAACCTTCTTGGAGTCAATGCTATGTGAGGGCAGGGTGATGTGTATTAGGAGCTGTGACAGCAGAGCTGGAGTTCTTGACAGTACTTGAACCAACTTTTTTTACTGAGAAATATAAAGTCAATGATAGGAAATTGTCAATTTATAAACAAAATGAATGATTTACTTGTAAAGTATTAATAATAAGTAACTAAAAGTGAGAAAGTGGTTTAAAAAAAAAAAAAGACTCACTGTCGAGTTGATTCTGACTCACAGAGACCTTAACGGACAGAGTAGAAATGCCTCATAGGGTTTCCAAGTCTGTAATCTTTATAGAAGCAGACTCCTGCAGAGCACAAGTGGGTTTAAACTACCCACCTTTCAGTTAGCAGCTGAATGCTTAACCACTGCACCACCAGGGCTCCTTGATAAAGTGGTAAAGAAGAATTATTTAGTAGTTGGTCTCAACAGAAACTATTGTTGTTATTGTTGTTATGTGCCGTCGAGTCGGACCCGGCCCATAGAGACCCCACCTTGGGTTTCAGAGGCAGTATCACTAGGGAAGTAGATTGCCCCATCTTCCTTCTGAGGAGTGGCTGGTGGGTTTGAACCACCAGCCTTCTGGTTAGCAGTCAAATGCTTTAGGCACGACGCTACCAGAGCTCCTCAACAGAAACTAATCATCTATAAACACACTGCTGTCAAGTCAGATCTGACTCACAGCGACCCTTCCTTGGGTTTCCAAGGCATATCACTACGAAAGCAGATTGCCCAATCTTCCTTCCAAGGAGTGCCTGATGGATTTGAACTGCCAGCCTTCTGGTTAGCAGTCAAATGCCTTAAGTACTACCACAAATATGATAATAAAATACTATTAAAATTGCTTTCTGTGCTACTGTTAAGGGAGCTCTGGTAGCATAGTGCCTAAGGCACTTGACTGCTAACCAGAAGGCTGGCGGTTCAAACCCACCAGCCACTCCTCGGAAGGAAGATGGGTCAATCGACTTCCGTAGTGATACTGCCTCGGAAACCCAAGGAGGGGTCGCTATGAGTCGGGTCCGACTTGATGGCACATAACAACAACAACATAGGACTGAGTAGAACTGCCCATAGGGTTTCCAAGGCTGTAAATCTTTGGGGAAGTGGCTTGAATCACCCACCTTTCTGGTTAGCAGCCTAGGGCTTTAATCACTGCCACCAGGGCTCCTTTGACTAATTTCAATTTCAACTATACTCAAAAGCTCGAATGTTCCCATAGAAAGTGATAGATACAAGAGGTAGGGAAAGATTACAGAAAAAAACTTAAGATAAAGCCCATGTCCTTACAAACTTTGCACTGTAATTATGAACATCAAAATCAATGCTCAGCATACAGGAAGTATTACTTTATTGAGTTTTTTTTTTTTAAATGATTTGATGGATTTTTTTTTGTACCCAAAAGAAAAAAAATTGATTTGTTAATGCATGTGTTTTAATTAATATTTTGATAAAGTCACAAAATTAAAAACCTAGATTTTCTCAAGTGTTTAAGTTCAATTACAGTTCTTATCATACTGCTTACAAATCTAGGATGTTTAACCTAAAATTAAAAATAATCATTTATACTTACTCTTTGATTGATGTTCATTAGCTCACATTTAACAGATTAAGTTCCCCTAAACAATTAACCTCAAGCTTAGTTAATTAAATTCCCTTAAGAATTTTAATCCACATTTACAAATTTAATATATCTGATTCTCACAAGTGCTTCAAAAGCCTCCTAATACAATATTATAAGCCTAACAAACAAAATCTTCCTGTTTACTTATGTAGCTCCTATGAATCAGGACCACTTACACATTCAAATATTCTTATAAACTCAATCAGATTCTTTTATGCCTTTCAAGTCGAAGTCACAAGTCTCATATTAATTAACCACTTCAACCTCAAACTGATTCTATGTCAGCTTCTCTAATACACCAGATTCTTTTACATGTGTTAAGTATCTCGAAAACATACAGAGATAAACACTGAACTGGTAACATGTATTTCTAAATGTAATGCAAAGTAATATTACTATGGTTTTGATTTAACAATTTTTATGCCTTTTTCACTGGAAAGACCCCACTGAACAGTCTAAAACTTGGCACCATAATTTCAATTTGTAGTCAGAAAAGTCAAGGCCAGGACATAGGAGACCTTCCTTATAGTATTGGGTTTCTTTCCCACTTGATTGAATATAACTAATCTCCTTATCAACTGATTGGCTATCATATTGTTTTAATAATTTATGCTAGCTGGTCCACATCAGCCACCACTACTTTATAATAATTTTTATAAGAATATAGAGCATGTAAGAGTTATGGTGTAATATCTATTAGTTACGCTGTGGCAGATACACTGCCTGCAGAAAAGTAAACTATTTTTCATCTTACCTTGAGGATTTCTATGAGTAAATAAATACTGGTATTAAAAGATGAGGGTTTTTTTTTTTTGGCTCATGTTCATGTTTCATTTTAGGACTACACACTTGTTTATTAGCAGATCTTAAACCAAACAGAATATCAAAAGCCAGTATTTTAAGTTTGATGGAGCACCTTTTCAGAGTGAACGAGAAAAGTTGATTAAAAGAAAAAAGGATCTGAAACCGATTGGGGTTTTGGGGAGAGAGATTCATTTATAATTCTTTCCAAGGTTAAAAAGATGTTTTGAAAGTATTTTCCAGGTGTGACCCACGAAAATCCAAGCTGATGGCCAGTTTTGATGGATAGAAACATGCACCCAAATCAGATTTAATTTATAGCCCCTTCTTTTCTTTAAAACTGCCTCAATTTCTAATTGTATTAATGACATTTTTAACTAAACTCAGCTAGAGAATAGAATGTGAGGACAAGAAAAGTAGTTGAATTAACTTTAAAGCACTCTTCATATTATGCCTAAAATTCTTTAACTCTACAAAAAAATTCTTTGACGTGGGACATTATTTAAAGGAAATTTTCAAGTGCAAGCATTTGCAAAGCAGGCTGAGGAAACTATAAGCAATGAAGTAGCTGAAGGAAGATTGTCAGAATGAGTCTGAGGTTTGGATGTGAAGGCCTTGGTTCCTAATTGTTATTATGCTTACAAGGACACTCTAAAAAGAAAAATGAACACCTTGTTCAACACCTGCTGTAAAAAGATGCTGGCACTCTGTGGTTTGCTTAAATCATTTTTTTCCTGAAACAAATTGCTGAACAAGCCCTAGGCCATTTAATTTCCAAATACTAGTAATTAAAATGAGTAACATCGTCAGAATTTGGCAGGGCCACAGCTTTCTTTTCCCTTTTCATTTTCACATAAATTTCAGTGAAGGTCAGATTTGTTGAAAGGAGGACAGGGAGCGAAACCTGCCGGCCGTGTGCTCATGGGAGGTTAAAATATGACTTGTTCACGGTGTCCCTCATAGTTCAGGACTTAATGGTCCTTGACGTGGATAACCTAGAAGTTAATTTTACTCTGTGTCCCAAAAGCAGTCATTGTCAATGTAATCTTTCTTGTGGGATGAAGGGTATAGTCAACAAATGATCTGGCTTTCAATAGTAATTGACCAGCAATATCTCAAACCCAAAGAGTCATGGATGTGGCTCCTTATTGATCTGTTTCCTACTCACTGTGGTAAAAATAGAAGCACCATTTTGCTTCACCTCTTGAACAGTCCATTTTTATATACTTTTGTCTAAGAATTAGTTCCTGATGGTTCTTACATTATTTTTTCTCTACTTAAGAGTATAGTATATCCAACACATAATCCTTAAAATACTTCAAAAATACAGAGTGCATCTGTATCAAAAAATTTTTTTTCAAAGATATGACTAGCTCTTCACTTGGAAGAAGTGAGGTGGAATAGTACAAATAATATTCACTTTGCTCTCAGTCTTTATTTTTCTGTTTCTCTGCCCCTTCTTGAATGGACAAACTGACTTGAGTCATTTCACCTCCCTTGGTCTTACTTTTCTAATCTGTAAAATAAAAAGGTTAAAGCTTGCCTTGTTGAAAACTCATAGATGAAGCATGCAAAGCAAATGAACTTTCTGAGGAATTACCTGAGTCTAAGTTTCCACAGAGGAGTCATGGTGGATAAACAAAAGGATTTTTTTCCTTTTCCAGTCTACCTTCAACCCTAAAGAGCACAGTTAAGTCTGATCTCCTTGAGGTTTGGGTTCACCTTACACAGATGAGGACAGCAGGCATTGTTTTGCAAAATGTAAGCCCTCTGGTTTGTCTCTCACAGATGGCCATGGAGATCGATGGAGGCTACACAATAAATGCCAAGGACGCAAGCATCAGCAAGGTCCTTGAGTGGTAGAGCCTGCCAGGAGGGGCACTGCAGTAAAAAACTGCTTGAGGAAAAAATTGATTGAGAGTCTCTAACAGTGGAACCTGTGGGAATGGAGGACAATGAATCGGCCTAAAAAAACTTTTCAAAGGCAGGAGTAAGAATGCATGGGAATTATGTATTTGTATATGTTGTTGTTGTTGTTGTTGTTATATGCCGTCTAATCGGACCCAACTTATAGTGACCCCTCCTTGGGTTTCCGAGGCAGTATCACTACTGAAGTAGATTGCCCAACCTTCCTTCCAAGAAGTGGCTGGTGGGCTTGAATCGCCAGCCTTCTGGTTATCAGTCAAGTGCCTTAGGCACTACGCTACCAGAGCTCATGCACTATTACAGAAAATGAACAGCAAGACTAAGATCTGCGTGGTTCCCTGACACCCCAAATTCAAAATAAAGAAATGATCTAGTGATTAAACCTAGGATCCTAGTACTTTGTGTTCTTGAAAGGACTACTAGACAAGTTTATAAGTAGTGTATGTTGTTGTTAGATGTCATTGAGTTGATTCCAACTCATAGTGACCCTATGTATAACAGAATGAAATGTTGCTCAGTACTGTGCCATCCTCACAATGGTTGCTATGTTTGAACCCACTGTTGCAGCCACTGTGTCAGCCCATCTTGTTGAGGGTCTTCCTCTTTTTCTCTGACCTTCTACTTTAGCAAGCATGATATCCTTCTCCAGGGAATGGTCCCTTCTGACAACATGACCAAAGTAGGTGACACGAAGTCTGGCCATTCCAACTTCCAAGGAGCATTCCATCTGTATTTCTTCCAGGAAAGATTTGTTTGTTCTTCAGGCAGTTCATAGTATATTCCATATTCTTTGCCAACACCATAATTCAAATGCATCAATTTTTCTTCAGTCTTCCTTATGCATTGTCCAGCTCTCACATATACATGAGGTGATTGAAAATACCATGGCTTGAGTAAGGCACATCTTAGTCATCAAAGTGACTAATTTGCTCTTCAAACCTTGAAAGAGGTCTTTTTCAGCAGATTTACCCAATGCAATACGTCCTTTGATTTCTTGACTGCTGCTTCCATGGGTGTTGATTATGGATCCAAGTAAAATGAAATCCTTCACAAC
>NW_006922170.1:947493-948910 GCF_000298275.1 Orycteropus afer afer
TGGAATTCCTATTCTTTGCAATGCTATCCGTAATTTGTTATTGCCCACATCGTCAAATGGAAGAGCCCAAAAATTCTAGGTGCTTGGCGTAAGAAGAATTTTCTGCTCAGGATCCAGGCCAGATTGCATTTGTATTATCCTTCTGAGCTGACTTTCAAAAGTCAGCTAGCCAGAATGCTTCAGGAACCCTGCAGGTTCCCCTCCCCTCCTCCCTTCCATTTAAGACTTGCTTCCAGGAAGAGTACTTACTCAGGCTGGCCCCAATATATCCATAAATTAACAAGATAATTGACTTAAACATTATATTAACCAAACTGATTAAGGGAGGTCATAAGTGTCTAGTGACTGTTAAAGCATGATTTTGTAAATGTCAACCAATCAGAATTTTTTCCTTGTAAGTTCCCGAGTTTTCTGTACTTAAATTCTGTGAAAAATTCCTCCTGCCAGAGTCCTTTAGTGAGTTTCTCAGTAACTGCTGCCCAATCCAGATCATCCTATTCCTTCAATAAAAGTCTTTGCTTTCATTTAACAGACTCATTTGCTCTTTGACAGTGGGAAGATAGTTTCTTTTTCTATTTGATAATTTCTGATCAGAGACCTCGAACATCACCTCCGAAGTTGTTCTTGGCATATTACTTCCATTCTGATCCACAGGAGATAAAAGATTATAAACAAAGCACAACAAGCAAGGAAGAGCAAGGTAAATAGTGAGGCTGCTGAAAATATTTTATCGCTTAGATCATCTTCCCAGACTTCACAGCCTGTGATAATGTGGTTGCCTTGACAATGATAACAGTTTTTCTATCCCTGACCCACTTTTCCAGGATATTTAGGAATCCCAAGAGAGTATCTGATGTGCTCAAGAGCAAGTTCACTCCCAGGTTATCCCTGTTCTACTAGAAACAACCTATTCTGAGTGGAGAGGGAAGGACTAGATAATCTGCCTCTGCTAAATTGGGTTCTGAAGCAGGGTTACTCCTGATCTATCTGTTTGAGTTAGCAAAATAGCTTTTTCAGTTTTCACTCATAGTGTTCTTTTACTTTGGCATTTATGCAACCATCCAAGTGGCTGGAGAAGATAGGTTCAAGCCAAAGACAGAATGCTTCTCTTCTGTCCTTTTGAGGCCGTAAGACTCCATTCCATTGAGTTTTTAGCAGATATTGTCAGTGTCCTGTGCATATGTAGGAACTTTATGTAGACTGCTATAGACTTCAAACTGCCCATATCTATATCCCTGTGTCTAAAGGTCTGCCCAGTGCAAGAAAGTGCAGAGGAATTAACACCTCCTGGGAGGTCCCTGGGTGATGAAAACATTTGTGTTGCACTTTGTTGTTGTTGTTATGTGCCGTAGAGTCAGGTCCGACTCGTAGCGATCCCTCTTTGGGTTTCCGAGGTGGTATCACTACGGAAGTAGAT
>NW_006922170.1:949071-955406 GCF_000298275.1 Orycteropus afer afer
AGATCACAGCCTTGAAAACCCTATGGAGCAGTTCTACTTTGTGACACATGGGGTTGCCATGAGTTGGAATCAAATCTATGGTAATAGCTTTGTTTTTTATTGATTCTCAAGATAGGTGTATAAACTCTACAGGTCCCTCACCTCTCAAGGTGATAACTGAGTATATTATGTCTGTTTCAGATCTGAATTCAGTTCCAGGTGTCCACTGTAGTAACTTCCTTCCCTACCCTGTTCCATATCCCCATTTTCCTACCAGTGTTACCCACAATTCCCAGTTAAACTCCTTGAACTTAATTCCTTGTCTCAGGGCCTGATTGTGGGAGGATAGAACTAAAACAAGCACCTTCAAATGAATTTTTTTCCAAGACATTTTCAACCCATACAAACACTGGTCACCCCAATAGCTCATCAGAAGCATTTGGTTATGTCTGTCTGTGATACAGCAGTAGCCACAGCTGGAGTTTTTTTCCAAAGTACTTCCATGTTCTCATCTGGCAGGACAACCATACGAATTCACCAGTCATGACTGAATTCTCCCTTGACCCAAGCTAGAACTCATCCTCCCATATCCACATCATAGCCCCAAATATTTTGAATCAGAAATAGCAAAAGAATCTTTATTTTTAAATTAAGTTTCAGTTATCAGGACACTTCTAATTTCTCTCTTATGTATCTGCTCTTCTCTTTTGGTGTCTGTCTCAAAAACAAAAATCAAGTGAATATAATATAACTCAGGTACGGAAACACTATGCTGTTAGGTTGTTTGCCTCTAAACAGAAGTGAAATTTACAAATAAAATAGCAAAATAAAATAAATCTCTCAGTACAGAAATGGAGTAGAAAAGTAACCTTTCCAAAGTGTGGTAGGTAGAATCCTAAAATGATCTCCAACATTACTACTTCCTGGTGTACATACCCTTTACAGTTGGAGAGTGTGGGCACATTCTGTGAATATAATGGGATATCACTCCCATGGTTAAGTTACTAATCACTTGACTTTGAGTTAATAAAAAGGGAGATTATCCTAGAGGGACCTACTACAGTTATCTCTTAAAAGAATGATTTGGTTCTTTTTTAAGCCAGAGAGATTCAAAATGTGAGAGAGATTCTCTTGCTGACTTGGAAGAAATAGTTGTGTTGTAAATTGTCTATGGTTAAGGGCTACACAGCAAGGATCTGAGAGTGGCCTCTAGAAGTTGAGAGCAATCCCTAAGCAGCAACAAGCAAGAGAGTGAGTACCTCAGTCATACGGCTTCAGGGAAATTAATCGTTCCAACAACTTGAGGGAGATTGGAAGTTCATCTCTCCTTAGTCAAGATTCCATATGAAGACACAGCTGGCCAACATCTTGAGTTCAGCCTCCTGAGACCCCGTAGCAGAAAATTGCAGCTAAGATGTGCCAAATTCCTGACCCATGACAACTGGGAGATAATAAAATTGGTGTTGTTTTAATCTGATAAGTATGTGATCATTTGTTAAGCAGCAATAGATAATACACAGAGTTGCCATGGAAACTGAATACCATGGCCAGCCTTCTAGGCTTTAAATCATATTTCACTAAAGTAGTTTTTTTTTTTTTTTAAAGTCTCGCTTCTCCTTTGTTTTGCTGGAAACTTGCTAAGAAATAAGCAGTAACAAGAACTCTCCTCACCCCTGAAAATAGTAAAAATACTGATTAGTATAACTCTGTGACCAAATCTGATACACTTCATGATAAACCAGGAGAGAGAGAAGCACTAGTCAACTAGTGAGTTTTCTTACCCTTGCTCAGTTCCTGACTAGTTTGCTGACTTCTCTGAGCCTTAATATTGCCTAGAAAAAAGGACATTGATCTAGATGAATTCCCAGTTACTGGCAACTCTAAATATTTTATTCAGTCTTTTCAAGAGCACAAAGATAATCATGAAAACGCTGTTGGAAGTATCCGATTTTACCAAGGTATCACTGAAAAGTGTTCTCATCTTGACTATTATTTTTAACCAAAGGATTTATTCAAATTCAAAATTGAAAGCGCACATGACCTCAAGCATTTATGTCACCTCTTCTGTGTCATCTGTGTTAGTTATTTGCTATTTTAATACTAATTTAAGGTCAAGACTTTTATACAAACTTCATAATAATAATAATAGTCAATTATTTGCCTTGGATTATTTCATGATACTAGTTTTGCTCTTGTTTCTTAATCAAATTATTTTGAAAATCTTTTTAATTTTATTGTTCCAAAAGCTCCAAAATAAGGAAATAAATGAAAATGAACTAGTTTAATGCAATAAAATTAAAAAAAAAAAAACACAAAAAACAAAAAACCCTACTTCAGTCCATTTAAGATCTAAATGGCTTTCCGTTTGCCTTGGTCACTAAATACTGACAAGGTCTTCTTCTGTTAGTTACTAAGGTAACCCAAAGCTGGCAGCATGTTGACATACATTTCAAGGCCAAGAGGTTTTGCAGTGTCTCAGATAATGTCACATTAACCTCAAACTTGTTCTTTTCACACACATAGGAAAACATATAAATAATTGTTTGAATGAATTTGTTGTGATTATGGTTTTAAAATGACTTTTTTTGTTTACTGTACTCCCCTGCACCTTGGCTACTATTTATTAGTTTTTAAAATAACATACTCAGATCTCTCTATTGATCCTTGCATTAAACCACTCTTGTGGTCTTTGTGTCAGTTACTCACAACCTGGGTCAGAATACATGTAGTCATCCAATTAGTCCTCAAAAAGAGAGGACAACCCTGGGTCTACCCTTGTTGTTGTTGTTAGGTGTTATTGAGTCAGTTCCGACTCATAACAACACTATGACAAGAGAACGAAATACTGTTTGGTTCTGTGTCATCCTGATAATCATTGCTATGTTTGAGCCCATTGTTGCCGCCACCATGTCATTCCATCTCGTTGAGGATCTTCCTCTTTTTCACTGACCCTCTACTTTATCAAGCACAATGACCTTCTCCAGGAACTAGTCCCTCCTAATAACATGTCCACAGTATATTAGACCTTTGCTGTTAGGCGCCATCAAGTTGGCTCCAACTCATAGCAACCCTGTGTACAACAGAATGAAACACTGCCCTGTCCTGCCCCATCCTCACAATCCTTGCTATGTTTGAGCCTATTGTTGCAGCCACTGTGTCAGTCCATCTCATTGAGGGCCATCCACTTTTGCTGACCTACTTCACCAAGAATGATATCCTTCTCCAGGGAATGGTCCCATCTGACAACATGACCAAAGTAGGTGAGACAAAATCTGGCCATTCTCACTTCTAAGGAACATTCCGGCTGCACTTCTTCCAGGACAGATATGTTTGTTCTTCTGGCAGTCAATGGTATTGATCAGGATTCTTTGCCAACACCACAATTCAAAGGCAACAGCTCTTTTTCAGTCTTCCTTATTCGTTGTCCAGCTTTCACATGCATATGAGCCTACTAAAAATACCATGACCTGGGTGATGTTGCTTATTGGTCCAAGTGTGAGGATTTTTGTTTTCTTTATGATGAGGTATAATCCATATGTGGTAGTTAGGGTTATGTGTCCACTTGGCTGGGGCTGGTTTTGAGTGGTTTGGTAGCTGGATGTAGTATTCCCCATGATGAGACTATTAATCAATTTCATGGTGGAATCTTCTGTGAGCAGCTGAGTAGCCACCTTAGGGATGTGGTCTGCTCCCAGTATATAAGGAGAAGCTTTAGGAATGGTCTGCAGCTTTTGACATGCTTGAACCCTGCATGTGGCCAATTCTTTATTCAGCAGCCAGCCATGTTGTCCACCCATCTTGAGACTCTTAATGGACTTGAATCAATGGCCTGCCATGTGGATTGGTAATATCAAGACTGTGCCTTTTTACTCATCAACCTTGGATTTTTCAGCCTCAGCAGCCAGCAGCTGCCTGAGTGAAGAAAGCCTTCAGTTTCAGTGGTCAGGAGCAAGAGGCAGAGCTGAAGCCCAAGGTCAAAGGGCTTTCACCCAGCCCCTAGAGCCTGGCACTTTCAACTCAGACTTCTAGCCTCCAAAACTGTAAAAGAATAAACTCCTGTTTGTTAAAGACACCCATTTGTGGTATTTTCTGTTAGAGCTGCACAAAGTAGCCAAAACACCATACTAAAGCTGTAGTCTTTGATCTTCATCTGTAAATGCTTCTTCTTCACTTTCAGCAGGAAAGGTTGTGTCATCTCTATATTGTAAATTGTTAATGAGTCTTCCTCTGATCCTGACACTATGTTCTTCTTCATATAGTCTAGCTTCTCAGATTATCTCCTCAGCATACAGATTGAATAAGTATGGTGAAAAGATACAACCCAGAAACACACATTTCCTGGTGTTAAACCATGCAATATCCCCTTATTCTGTTCCAATGACTGTCTCTTGGTCTATGGACAGTTTCCTTATGAGCATAATTAAGTGTTCTAGAATTCCCATTCTTCACAATATTGTTCATAATTTGTTCTGATCCACATAGCCAAATGCCTTTGCATGGTCAATAAAACACAGGTAAACTTCTTTCTAGTATTCTCTGCTTTCAGGCAAGATCCATCCAACATCCTCAAAGATATCCCTCATTGCATATCCTCTTCTGAATCCAGCTTGAATTTCTGGCAGTTCCCTGTCTATGTACAGCTGCAATCATTTTTGAATTATTTTCAGGAAAATTTTACTTGCATGTGATATTAATGACATTATTCAATAATTTCCACATTCTATGGCTCATCTTTCTTTGGAATGAGCACAAGTATGGACCTCTTCCAGTCAGTTGGCCAGGTCCTGTTTTCCAAATTTACTGGCATAGACAAGTGAGCATCTCCAGTGTTCCATCCATTTGTAAAACATCTCAATTGGTATTCTGTTAATTCCTGGAAGCTTGTTTTTCACTAGTGCCTTCAGTACAGCTTGGATTTCTTCAATATCATCAGTTCTTGATCACATGATACCTCCTGAAATGGTTGAATGTCAATCAATTCTTTTTGGTACAGTGACTCTGTATATTCCTTCCATTTTTCCTTGATGATTCCTGTGTCGTTCAGTATTTTGCCCATAGAAGCCTTCAATATTGAAAACGGAGGGTTTAATTTTCCTTTCAATTTTTCAGCTTCAGAAATGCAGTGTGTTCTTCCATTTTAGCTTTCTAACTCCAGTTCTTTGCACATTTCTTTTTAATACTTTGTCTTTTCTGAGTGGCCTTTGAAATCTTCTGTTCAGTTTTTACTTCATCATTTCTTCTATTTGCTTTAGCTACTCTGTGTTCAGCAGCAAGTTTCAGAGTCTCTTCTGACATATATTTTGGTCTTTTCTTTCTTCCATGTCTTTGACCTTTTTGCTTTCTTCATATATGATGTCTTTGATGTCATTCCAGCTTGTCTGGTCTTTGGATATTTGTATTCAATATGTCAAATCTATTCTTGAGATGGTCTCTAACTTCAGGTTGCATATATTTAAGGTCAAGGTCAGATTTTGGCTCTTAAACTTGAACTTGCATATGAACAATTGATTGTTTGTCCCATATTCAGGCCTTTGTTCAGACTGATAATATTGAGTTTCTCCATTGTCTCTTTCCACAGATCTAATCTATTTGATGCCTGTGTATTCCATCTGGTGAGGTTGCAATTTATGTTGTTGTAGAAAAGTATTTCCAATGAATAAATTGTTGGTCTTGCAAAATTCTGTCATGCGCTCTCTCACATTTTTTCTAAAACCAAGGTCATATTTTCCAACTACTGATCCTTCTTCTTTGCTTCCACCTTTTGCATTCCAATTACTTATAATTATCAGTGCATCTTTATTGCATGTTTGATCAATTTTAGAGCACAGAAGTTGGTAAAAATCTTCTATTTCTTCATCTTTGGCTTTAGTGGTTGGTGTGTAAATGTGAATATTAGTCATATTAACTGATCTTCATTGTATGTGTATAAATATTACCCTATCACTGATAGCACACAGGTAAACACAGTGTGATCTATACTTTAGGATAGATCTTGAAATGTTCTTTTTGACTATGACTGTGATACCTTTTTTCTTCAATCTGTTATTCCCAGCATAGTAGACCAAATGATTATTCAGTTCAAAATGTCTAATACCAGTCCTTTTCATCTCACTAATGCCTAAGATAAGGATAAAATGGATGGTCATTTTACCTTTTAGTCATTAATTGTGGCACATAAACTAAGATGAGAAAATCAAGACTTTGTGTCCTCATGCTAAGAATGAGGAGTTGTAGCCAGAAATCAAAAGTGTGAAGGTAGTTGTGCTACTTATTGTTTCAAAGAATCAGCTACTTTCCAAAATCACAGTGCCTATGGTTCTTTAGTCTTTTCAACATAGTGATTCCAAAAAATAATC
>NW_006922170.1:955506-958152 GCF_000298275.1 Orycteropus afer afer
TAAACATTGACAAAATCAAATATACTGAGAACAGATTGTTTCTCTGCTTTCTAATTATACAAGTAAGAACACATTAAGATAATTCACCTATAATAAATCTGATTCAAGAAAATCACTTTCTCTAAAATCATGGTGATCAAGCATCATCATTTGTGGGTGGTGAAATCTTCCCTCTTCTGAAGGTCTTCAAGTTCTTATATGTTCAATAGCCCTTTGAACTCTTAAATGTAGTTATTTAATTCTGACTGCATCCTTAACCCTGTTCTTCCTCACATAGATTTTATTTTAATTATTTATTAAATAATTAATTTATTTTATTATTATTATTTTATTATTTATTTTATTATTTATTAAAGAGACAATGGAGAAACTCAATATTATCTTGTTTCTGGACATTGCTGATTATATCAAGGTCATATTGAATCGATTAATAAAATGTCTCAGAATAAATTATTTTCTCTAAAGTGCTAACATTTTACTCCATCTAGCAAATATTCACTAAATCCCTATAATAGTTAGCATGCTAAACTAAGCACTGTGATTAATTCAGTGTTTTATTTTATTTACTTGTATTACTGCTCATTTAAGTTTTGTTTTATTAAAGCTAATTTTTATTACTTCCCTGTAGCTAGCTAACCTTTGGAGAGTGGGGAAATTACTCACCATAAGCATATTTTGTACCCAATTATTAAAATCCAATTATGTTCTAGTTAATTTGAAAGTGTTGGGAAACAAGCAACATGATTTGCTTACTGTGGAAAATCTTGTTGATGAAAATTCAAACTTATTAAGTACCCCATTTCTTTATTCATAATGATAAGAATTCCAATTTACATGACATTTTATGAAAATTAATTAACAGTGTGAGAGTAGAAGTTGGGTGGGTTCTTTATGTCATAATAGTTCTAGAGAAACATTTTGTGCATTGAAATTCATCATGAGAAAGATACAGTTTGAAAACTGAAGAAAAAGCTTTAAAACAAATGGGGTGCATTTTGCATAGTTGTCTATTCAGATTTGTCTAGGTAAAAATAACTCCTTTGGTTTTTCTCCCTGGTTTAATTGTTTTCTCTGCTTATTTATGGTTTGTTTTGTCTCACTATGTTAATGAAATTCTGAAAGGGCACACTCCAGTGACATGGAGTTTTATTTCATCAACTAACCCTTTGCTTTTTAAAACTAGATTCAAAATTCAATTAAAATCACTTAGACTGCTCACAAATAAGCTGCCTGGAATAGAATAAAGCATTGGCTATAACACAGGAAGATGTCAAAATGTTAGGAAAGGAGAGGCTGCTTGGAAGAATTCTAAAACTTAAGAGGAAAGAAAAGTTAAAAGTCTTATGACATAATTGAGATTATATTTTCAGAAAGGTTACTTTTTCCTTGTTGGGCTTGCTTAGAGGCAATACCTTAAGAGTTTTGTTTTCTCTGTCACTGAATCGTGTGTGAGTAACTTTCCTGATTCTTTATAATTAGGAAACTTTTCAAGTACTTGAATGCCACTGATATACTCAAGATGAATAACCACTGATAAACCTTTAAATTCAACTCACCTGGTCTGAGAAGACCCAGTAATATAGAGCCAGTTACAATAGCAGATAAAAATTAAATCACAAACGTTTTATCATTTACTAAAAGCCTGGTACTGTTCTAGATGTTACTGAGAACAAGACAGTTATTGGTTAGACATTTAAAAGTAATGTGACCTTATTTTGCAACCAAGCATGATATAATGGTGACACAATCATATCTTATCTTTCCCTTGAAAGTGTAAGCATCTTAAGATCAGGGACTGTATGTCATTCACTTTTTAATCTTCCAGGTTTCATATGACTGAGTTCAGAATTCAGAATGTGAGCAAATGAAGGAACCCAAAACAGATATTTTTTTTCTCCTTGTCAATTAAATCTAAATTCTGGTTTAAAAGGCAGCAACAATTACGATTTATCTAATTCTTCCACTTGTCATTACTGGCCCACAAAAAAACAAAACAAACAAACAAACAAAAAAAAAACCTCACTGCCCTCCAGTCAATTCCGACTCATTGGGACCCCTCCGAGGCGGTATCTCTACGGAAGTAGATTGCCCAGTCTTCCTTCCCAGGAGTGGCTGGTGGGTTTGAACTGCCAGCCTTCTGGGTAGCAGTCAAATGCCTCAGGCACTACATCATCAGAGTTCCCAACTGAAAAAAAAAAAACATACTTGTAAGAAACAAAAGAACAGATTGACCCTCAGCTGTTTTCTCTCTCTACACCATCAGGGTTCCCAACTAAAAGACCACACTTGTAAGAAACAAAAGAACAGATTGCCCCTCAGCTGTTTTCTCTCTAACAAAAAAGCAGCCACTCATGCAGTGACCTGTCATGATTTTCCAGCCCTTTGTAGTTTTTGTGAATAGTCAAGATACATGAAAGCACTTTCTAGCTCATTTCCATTCTTAGAGTCTAGCCAATTTTAATATTAGTTATGGTGATTAGAAATCTTGGTTCAAGTTAGGAAAAACTGCACTTTTGAATTGGCCAGTTTCATAGTAAAGATGATAATTTCAGTTTTTGATTGCTAAAGACTTTACACAGGACAATATATGCTTTTACTCATGAAATCTTTGAGACAGATAACGAGTGGGGTATACAGAAAAAAAAT
>NW_006922170.1:958272-959744 GCF_000298275.1 Orycteropus afer afer
CTTGGGGAACAAAAAAAAATGAATCTGTTCATTCTATTTGCTTCTCCAAAGGTGGACCAGAAAACACATATTCCACAAGTATAGGAAGGAAAGAAAGTGTCCCCTGTGCTCCTACTAGGGACTTTTGGCCTTAGTTTGACCCTATTCTAGCTCTTTGATGGTGACCTATGGAAGATTACACACTTAAAGATTATGAAATTGAAAACTGGGAAAGAGTTACTATCAAGTAAAACTCTACTTCAGGAAAGGGACAGAGGAAACCCCTGTTGATGTCTTCCTTGTACAGTCCACTGAGTGAGAGAGGCTGTGCTCACATACCACCTGTATGCCTATCAAAGCATCCCAAGATGCATGTGACCCACAGTGGCATTATTTCCTGTCTGAGAGGGACCATGGTGTTGTAGAGAGCACTTGGACTGGCACTTCACCATCCAGAGTACTGCTGCAAACTCACTGAGTAACTTCAGGATGCTTGCTGCCTTTCTCAGAACTACGGTTTCTTCAACAAAACATCTGTGCTTCTCTTCAGATTAAACAATCTATGAATGGAGTCTGGAGAAACTGTTTTACCAACTGCATCATCACTATTACCACCATCATCAGGCTGATTTAAGAAGGCAATAGGTGGAGCTGCATTCTGCCACTGTATCCTGTATCCAAGGACCAGACTCACCATACCCTTTCTGCAGAAGTTGGTCAGTGACTGTTCCCAAGCCCTAGAGTAAAGAGTACATTGCCAAAGACCAGTGATGCTCATCTCATAAAGGCACAGAGACTTTCAGATCTCAGCATCTCTTATAAAGTCTCCCTTCTTCCTCAAATCAGGGGGGAAAAAAATGGGTATTTGTAGATACTCACAGTCCGCTGATGAAATTTTATCATTATCATTACAATTTTTTCCTCTCTTCTTTTAGCATGTATTTTTTTCCCCCAAATCCCACAGTCCTGCCTAGCAAAAGACACAGAAGAAAAATTAGCTTTATATGTTTGTTTTTGATTGTGGTTGCTATTCAGTTGATTGCAATCATGGCAATCCCAAGTATGCAGAGAGCAACTGCTCCAGGTTGCCAGGACTGTCTTTTGAGGCATCTCTGGATGAGTTCAAACTACCAATCTTCCAGCTAGTAGTCAGTCATGTAATTGTTTGTGCCACCTAGAGACTCCTTTATATATTTACTACTTCCTATTTGTGAAATAAAATGTGAAAGCAGTGAGATGATGTCCATTATTTAATAACTGTCTCCTCATCTCTGGAATGTTTCTTTTGAAAAGGATCAGAGGAACCTGAACAGTAAATATAGTGTATGAAGCAATACCAGGTCATTGACTGCAGGAACTTGTCCCTTTAATCTCTTGAACACATAGATACACAGATATCAGGTGATGTGCCTAAGGTTTATAAGTAAAATCTTTAGTTGAATCTCCCAATACTGTGGTTTATGAAACACTAAGTTTTCAAAGTGCTGATCAAT
>NW_006922170.1:959844-961079 GCF_000298275.1 Orycteropus afer afer
TTTTTTTTTTTCTAAGAAAAATGATGCATTTTCATTATAGGAATTCTGAAAAATATAGAAAAGTACAAAGAATGCAAATTAGCAGATTATCCCATTAACTAGAGAAAATCACTATTAACATTTTAATGTATTCCTTTCTTTGTTATAAATTTTTTTCACATTTATTGATTGATTCATCCACTCATTCAACAACTATCACATTTTTCAACCTTAGCCACACATTAGAATCAATTGAGGAATTTAAAAATATTGACATCTGGGTCCCACCCTCAGAGATTATGATTCAACTGGATGAAGTAAAGCCACGGCATCAAGGTTTTACTAAAGGTCCTCCATAGGTGATTCTAGTGTGCAGCCAAGACCAAGAACCACTGATTGAGCAGGTTTCCATGATGTGCCAGACACTATTTGGCATGGAAATACACTGACAAGAAGATGCAGTGTGCATCAGGTTTTGGGGAGGAGGGTGACAAATGAACAAAAAATTTCAATAACCTGAAATAAATATTCTAATAAGAGGTTCTACAAAGAGTGTGGAAGCACAGGAAAGAGAGACCTTTAAATCTTTCTGGAGGAGTCAGAACACACATCTCAGAGTCAGACAAATAAGGGGAGCATTCCAAGCACAGAGACAAAGAATATGGAGTATTTTGAAAATTCCAAGTGATTCCACTGAGTGTGACAAGGGAATTATCTGGAGATAATGCTGGACAAGGAGGCAGCAGACAGATACTGAAACACCTTGCGTATATTGGGAATGATGAAAAACTCTTGAAAAGTTTTGCACAGAGGAGTGACATGATCACCTCCATCTCTCATTCAATTTCTCCCTGTATTAGTGTGGAGGATTTGAAGACATAGGTGAGGCTAGATGCAGCAAGACGAGAAAGAGAGAAGTTCCAGCAAGATAGCGGACTAGGCAGAAAGACTGCACAGACCCTCTTTGACAAACAAAAGGGAAACCAATTAACATAGACACAGAAGATAATCTTGGACCCCTGATCCTTGAAGGGAAGGATACAGAAATGGACTAAACCCCAACTAGCAGAAGAATTTGCGTGAAAATACCAAAAAAGGAGACAGACGGAGCTGTGGTCTGGCAGCGATCCTTAGCGATCCTGATGGCACAGACAGCTTGGAGATTCCCTAGTGGTGGTAGGACCTAAGAATTAACCTAAAAATCACTCTTCTAGCCAGGGACTACACGGACTGTGCACGATGGCTGCAGAACAAAC
>NW_006922170.1:966602-967960 GCF_000298275.1 Orycteropus afer afer
CCACTCCTCGGAAGGAAGATGGGGCAATCTACTTCTGTAGTGATACTGCCTCGGAAACCCAAGGAGGGGTCGCTATGAATCAGGGCCGACTCGATGGCACATAACAACAACAGCAACTTCCATTAGGATACTAAGCAATCATATTAGAGTTTGGTTTGCTTTTGTATTGTAGAAAACAAGATTCTTATAGAAGCCTAGTATTTTCTTCCTGGGAGTTACTATCCAGTTTTATAAGTCAACATCCAGTTAGAAAATAGAAAATATAATTTACTCCCACATGATTCAAAATTAAGAGATTTTAATAAAAGGTTAAGGAGGAAGATTAGTCTTGATGAGGCACTCAGAGACCAGAAACAGTGAAAAGCCATTAGAGGTGGCAAGGAGAAGAAACAAAGCCCAGTGAAAGTTCAAATCATAGAGAAGAAATGCAAATTATTGTGGTAAGATCAGTGTTGAACCTCCTGGAAACTTTGGGAGTCAGAAACAGGACTTGTGGATGGGTGTAGCTAATGCCAGAACCATAGCCTGAAACAGTAATGAAGCCGGAAAGAAATACCTTTATCTCTTTCTCCTCGCAATCACTGATCTGCCAATGACTTCCATTGGACAAACACAACCTGAAGCTGGCCAATAAAAAAGCCAGGGAGACTCAGACAAAATGATCAGACTCCTGGCATAGACCAGGGCAGAGAAGGACAGAGAATGGATCTGAGGGACAATGGGGAATAACCAGCCCACAGATGAATATGTTATCATAGCCAAAATATCTTTCACAAAATATCCATCCCCATTTTCAATAGAGACTATTACGGATTGAATTGTGTCTCAAAAAACATGTGTTGTAAATCTTAACCCCTATGCGTGTCATTATAATCCCATTTAGAAATGGGTTTTCTTTACTATATTAATGAGATAGCATTAGTGTATGGTATGATATAAAAGAGATTAAACAAGGAAGTGAGCAAGCAGAGACGGAGGAAAGAGATGCCAAGCCATATGAAGATTGTTCAGGGGCAGAAGTTCATAAACCTTCCTCCAGAGGCAACAGTGAGAAAATCTTCCGCTCAAGCCAGCACCCTGAATTCTGACTTCTATCCTCCTGAACTGTTAGAAAATAATCTTCTGTTTGTTTAAGCCCCCATTTGGTATTTCTGTTACAGCAACACTAGATAATGAAGACAGAGACCTAAAGAAAATCATGATAGACTGTATCATTTATTAATTAATAATTAAATAGGAACTTCTTTTTTTACAAAGTAAGTAGATTCTTTTAATGTTCAAGAGCACTTTTTTTTGCAGTTGCAAAATCATTTTTAATTTTTATTTATTTTTAAGAGCTTGTTTTACATTCAACATAA
>NW_006922170.1:969132-970442 GCF_000298275.1 Orycteropus afer afer
CTAAGGGTTTTATTAGTCTAAAAGTTAAGGCAAAATTGAAGCATTAGGGCTGTGTGGTGGAAGTAGGGATGAGAATGTTCTTCATATCAAGTATAGCAACATCACCACTATTGTGTAAATTCACCATTGATACTTAAGAATATTCTTGATAATTTATCCCTGAGATTGTATAGAATTAGTTCACACATATCTTAAGACATACTTCGATAGTGATACCCCCTGGGAAATCCAAGGAGGGGTTGCTATGAGTCGGATCTGACTCGATGACAGTGAGGTTTTTTTTTTAAGACATTTAAAATATCTTTTATTATGATTACCTGTATACATGTATTTCTGCTTCCATTAATTATTAATATTTTAAGGGCCTTGTCCTGTTCTTTCATGTAACTAACAATCTAGCACACTATCTTATATATTGCGGATGCTTAGTAAGTGTATATAGGTAGTCACCAACTTATGATGGGGTTCCATTCTAATGACTCTGTCATAAGACGGTACAACATAAGTCATATACCTCTCTCTTTTTTTATTCATTTTCATTATTATAAGAGCTCTGGTGGCATAGTGCCTAAGACATTTGACTGCTACCCAGAAGGCTGGTGGTTCAAACCCTTCCTTGGAAGGAAGATTGGGCAGTCTATTTCTGTAGTGATACTGCCTCAGAAACCCAAGGAGGGGTCACTATGAGATGGATCTGACTAAAAGGCAGTGAGTTTTTTAGTTGAGTTTCATTATTATTGCCTTTTATTATCAATCTCTCATATGTTGGTCATGTTAGAAGTGACCAGTTCCTGGAGAAGAACATCATGCTTGGTAGAGTGGAGGATCAGCAAAAAAGGGGAAGACCCTCAATGAGATGGATTTACACAGTGGCTGCAATAATGGGCTCAAACATGGCAACAATTGTGAGGATGACACAAGACTGGGCAATGTTTTTTTTCTGTTGTACATAAGGTATCTAGGAGTTGGAGCCAACTTTGTGGCACCTAACAACAACAATGTTATCAATATCTGTATAAATCCCATCTTGGAACACCTGCAAGTGAATATCTGAGAATGATACCATTAGTAAATTATACACTGCAACATTGTATGTACTACATATTACTAACAATAAGATGTACAAAAAACAATTGTAAGTGCTGTTTGTGGTAACTCAAATATGTTGTAAGTTGGGGACTTGTTGTTGTTGTTGTTATGTGCCTTCAAGTCAGACCCGACTCATAACGACCCCTCCTTGGGTTTCCGAGGCAGTATCACTATGGAAGTAGATTGCCCAACCTTCCTTCCGAGGAGTGGCTGGTGGGTTT
>NW_006922170.1:971199-974034 GCF_000298275.1 Orycteropus afer afer
CACTCATCTGTCAGTTTGTCATACTGTGGTGCTTCTGTGTTGCTGTGAGGCTGGAGGCTATGCCACTGGTATTTTGAATACCAGCAGGGTCACCCATGGTGGACAGGTTTCAATGGACAAAGATAGACTGGGAAGGACGGGGCCACTTACTTCTCAAATAATTGGCTACTGAAATCTTTATGAATAGCAGTGCAATACTGTCTGATATATTACTGGAAAATTTTATGAAGAACTGTGAAACACTGCCTAATACAGTGCTGAAGATGAGCCCCTTGGATTGGAAGTCTCTCAAAATATCACTGAGGAAGAGCTGCCTCTTCAAAGTAGAGTCGACCTTAATGACAGGGTGAAATAAAGCTTTCCAGACCTCTATTTGCTGATGGGGCACAACTAAAAGGGAAGAAACCAATGCAAACATTCCTTAATGATTCAAAGATGGAATGTATGAAGTGTGAAACTAGGAAAATTGGAAACTGTCAAAAATGAAATAGAATGCATAAAGATCAATATCCTAGGAATTAGTGAGTTGAAATGGACAGGTATTGGCCATTTTGAATCAGATAACCATGTAGTCTGCTGTGCTGGGAATGACAAATTGAAGAGGAATGGCATTGCATTCATTGTCAAAAAGAATATTTCAAGATCGATCCTGAAGTATAATCCTGTCAGTGATAGGATAATATCCATATGGCTACAAGGAAGACCAGTTAATACTATGATTATTCAAATTTCTGCACCAACTGTCAAAGCAAAAGATGAAGAAGTTGATTTTTACCAACTTCTGCAGTCTGAAATTGATCAAACAGGCAATTAAGATGTGTTGATTGTTGCTGGTGATTGGAATGTGAAAGTTGGAAACAAA
Organism: Orycteropus afer afer; assembly: GCF_000298275.1. Lineage (NCBI taxonomy): Eukaryota > Metazoa > Chordata > Mammalia > Tubulidentata > Orycteropodidae > Orycteropus > Orycteropus afer. The sequence goes on from NW_006922170.1 coordinate 972,062, forward strand.
GAAGGATCAGAATTTGGAAAATATGGCCTTGGTGATAGAAATGATACTAGAGATTGCATGATAGAATTTGCAAGACAAACTACTTATTCATTGCAAATATCTTTTTTCAAGAACATAAACAATGACTATACACATGGACCTCACCAGACAGAATACACAGAAAGAAAATCAACTACATCTAAGAAAAGAGCAGAAGCTCTATATCTTCAGTCAAAACAAGACCAGGAGCTGACTGTGGAACAGACCATCAATTGCTCATGTGCAAGTTCAAGTTGAAGCTGAAGAAAATTCAAACAAGTCCACAAAAGCCAAAAATATGATCTTGAGTATATCCCACCTGGATTTAGAGACCATTCAAGGAATAGATTTGACACATTGAACACCAGTTACCGAAGATCAGACAAGTCGTGGGATAATATCAAGAACATCATACTTGAAGAAAGCAAAAGGTCTTTACAAAGACAAGAAAGGAAGAAAGGACTAAAATGTATGTCAGAAGAGACTCTGACACTTGCTCTTGAAAGGAGAACAGCTAAAGAGAAAGGAGGAAAGATTGAAATAAAGAGGCAAATAAAAGATATCAAAGGCTGGCTCAAAAAGACAAAGTAAAGTATTATATTGAAATGTGCAAAGACCTGGGATTAGAAAAACAAAAGGGAAGGACACACTCAGCATTTCTCAAGCTGAAAGAATTGAAGAAAAAATCAAACCTCAAATTGCAATATTGAAGGATTCTGTGGGCAAAATATTCAACAATGCGAGAAGCATCAAAGAATATGAAAGGAATGCACAGAGTAACTGTACCAAAAATAAAAAAAAAATCGGTAGATGTTCAACCATTTCAGGAGGTAGCAGATAATCAAGAACAAATGGTATTGAAGGAAGAAGTCCAAACTGTACTGAAGGAATTGGTGAAAAACATTACTCCAGGAATTGACAGAATACCCATTGAGATGTTTCAAAAAATGGATTCAGCTCTGGAGGCACTTACTCATCTATTCTAGGAAATTTGGAAAACAGCTACCTGCCAACTGACTGGAAGAGATCAATATTCATGCCCATTTCAAAGAAAAGTGAGCCAACAGAATGCAGAAACTATTGAACAAAATAATTTATATCACATGCAAGTACAATTTTGCTGCTGATAATTCAAAAATTGTTGCAGCAGTAAATTCACAGGGAACTTCCAAAAATTCAAGCCTGATTCAGAAGAGAACATGGAACAAGGGATATCATTGCTGATGTCAGATGGATCTTAGCTGAAAGCAAAGAATACCAGAAGATGTTTACCTGTGTTTTATTGACTATGCAAAGGCATGTGACTGTATGGATCATAACAAATTACAGTTAACATTGCAAAGAATTTTGTGTTCATGAGGAACCTGTACATAGACCAGGAGGCTGTTGTTCAAACAGAGCAAGGGGACACTGCATGGTTTAAAATCAAGAAGGTAGTGTGTCAGGGTTGTATCTTTTCACCATACTTATTCAATCTATATGATGAGCAAATAATCCAAGAAGCTAGACTATATGAAGAAGAACAGAGCATCAGGTTTGGAGGAAGAATCATTAACAACCTGCAATACACTGACAACACAACTTTGCTTGCTGAAAGTGAGAATGACTTGAAGCATTTACTGATGAAGATTCAAGAATACAGTCTGCAGTATGAATTACATCTCAATATAAAGAAAAAATCCTCACAAATGGACCTTTAAGCAGCATCACGATGAAAAGAGAAAAGATTGAAGTTGTCAAAGACTTCAAATTGCTTGATTCTATGATCGAGGTCAATGGAAGCAGCAGTCAGGACATCAGACGACAGTATGTTGTTGTTGTTGTTTTTATGTGCCATCGAGTTGGATCTGACTCATAGCAACCCCTTCTTGGGTTTCCGAGACAGTATCACTACGGAAGTACATTGCCCAACCTTCCTTCCGAGGAGTGGCTGGTGGGTTTGAACTGCCAGCCTT
>NW_006922170.1:974843-976813 GCF_000298275.1 Orycteropus afer afer
TGAGGATTTTAATTTTCTTTATTTTGAGATGTAACCCATACTGCAGAGTGTAGTCTTTAATCTTCATCAGTAAGTGCTTCAAGTCATCTTCACTTTCAGCAAGCAGAGTTGTATTGTCAGTGTATTGCAGGTTGTTAATGATTCTTCTCCAATCCTGATGCCATGTTCTTCTTCATATAGTCCAGTTTCTTGGATTATTTTCTCAGCATACAGATTGGATAAGTATGGTGAAAGGATACAACCCTGATGCACTCCTTTCCAGATTTTAAACCATGCAGTGTTCCCTTGTTCTGTTTGAATGACAGCTTCCTGGTTTATGTACAGGTTTTTCATGAGCACAATTAAGTGTTCAGGAATTTCCATTCTTTTCAGTGTTATCCATAATTTGCTATGATCCAAACAGTCCAATGCTTTTGCATAGTCAATAAAACACAAGTAAACATCCTTCTGGTATTTGCTTTCAGCCAAGATCCATCTAATATCAACAATGATATCCCTCACTCTACATCCTCTTCTGAATCCAGTTTGCATTTCTGGATATGATCCTATACATAGAAAATCCCAGAAACTCAGCAAGAAAATTACTGGAACTAACTGAAAGATTCAGCATAGGGCAGGATACAAGATCAACATACAAAAATCAGTTAGATTCCTCTATGCCAACAAAGAAATCTATGAAAAGGAAATAAGGAATACAATACCATTTACATTAGCTACCAAAAAGATTAAAAACTTGGAAATAAACCTTACTAGTGAAGGTTGGGCAATCTACTTCCATAGTGATACTTCCTTGGAAACCCAAGGAGAGGTCGCTATGAGTTGGGTCCGACTCGACAGCAAATAACAACAACAACAACAACAGTGACACAAAAGACCTATACAAAGAAAACTACAAAACACTTCTACAAGAAGCTATAAAAGATCCATGTAAATGGAAGAACATATAATCCTCATGGACAGGAAGACTAAACATTGCAAAAATGTCAATATTACCCAAAGCAGCCTGTGGATTCAATGCAATGCTGATCCAAAGTCCATCAGCATTCTTTAGGGATATGGAAAAAATGATCACTAACTTTATATGGAAAGGAAAGAGACCTCAAATAAGAAAAGCACTACTGTAGAAGAACATTCCCAGATCTCAAAACCTACTATGCAGCCACAGTAGTAAAAACAGCCTGGTATTGTTACAACAGTAGACACATAAACCAGTGGAACAGAATTGAGAATCCAAAAACACATCCATCCACCTATGGACACCTGATCTTTGATAAAGGGTTGAAATCCATTAAATGGGAAAGATACAGGTTCTTTAACAAATGGTGTTGGCAAACTGGATATCTGTTTGCAGAAAAATTAAACAAGATCTGTACCTCACACCATACACACAAACTTAAGATGGATAAAAGCCTTACAAGTAAAACCTGAGAGTATAAAGTTCATCAAAGGAAAAATAGGGGCAAATGTAGGGGCCCTAATTTATGACATAAATAGACTGCCAAACGTAGCTAAAAATGCACAAACAGCAGAAGATAAACTAATGACTGAGATCTTCTAAAAATTAAATTCTTATGCACATCAAAAGACTTCTAAAGTGTAAAAAGAGAACTTTAGTTGTTGTTGTTAAGGGCCGTCGAGTCATCTCCGACTCATAGCGACCACATGCACAGCAGAACAAAACACCCTAATCTTGCACCAGCTCCATGATCCCTGCTATGCTTGAGCCCATCATCGCAGCCACCATGTCAATCCATCTCATTGAAGGCCTTTCCCTCTTTGGTCGACCCTCCACGCTACGAAGCATAACATTCTTCTCCAGGGAATGGTCCCTTCTTACAACATGACCAAAATAGGTGAGATGAAGTCTGGCCATTCTTGCTTCCAAGGAGCATTTCAGGTGCACTTCCTCCAGGACAGATCTGTTAGTTCTTTTAACAGTCCATGGTACTTTCAGCATTCTTCACCAGCAC
>NW_006922170.1:979164-981929 GCF_000298275.1 Orycteropus afer afer
ACTAGTGGCTCAACCTCAGAACTCACATCAACACGTTACCACAGTAGAACAAACCAACAAACAAGTTTGTCTCCCTGTTGGAAACCTCTCCTACCACCCTTACCTGGGTCCCTGCAGCTGACTCCTCCTCTGTCTGGATTCCTGGGTGTTTTAATCCCCTTTCTCCCACTCTCCCACCCTGTTGCTTTGGGCATGCCTAAGTTCCCTCTCCTCACCTGGATCCCTGCGGCTGACTGCTCCTCTATCTGGGTTCCTGGCTTTTTATCTCCTTTCTCCCAATCTCCTACCCTGCTACTTTGGGTGTGCCTGAGTTCCCTCTCCTCACCTGGGTCCCTGTGGCTGAGAACTAAAGTGTAGGAAAAAAAAATTCAGCAACAAGGGACTTGTCTCTAAAATTTATAGAAAACTCCAATATCTCAACATCAAAAAGATAAACAATCCAATAAAATGAAAAGAAGACATGAACAGACAATTCACCAAGAAGATATTCAGGTGGCCAACAAACACATGAAGAAATGTTCATGATCATTAGCCATTGTTTTTTGCTGTTAAATGCCATCAAGTTGGTCCCAACTCATAGCAACCCTATGTAGAACAGAATGAAACACTGCCTGGTCCTGCATCATGCTCAAAATTATTGTCATGTGTGGTAGCTAAGGTTGTGTGTCAACTTGGTTGGGCCATGGTTTTGAGAGGCTTGGCAGCTAGATGAAATTATTCCCCATGATAAGAGTATAAGTTACTCCATGGCAGAATCTGTGAGACCTTAATTAGTGATAGGGAAGTTGCCTTCGGGGTATGGCATGCTTGCAGTATATATGGAGAAAGTGTGGGAAAGGTCTCTAGCTTTTGGAACATTTGGATCCTGCATTTGACCGAGTCTTCGTCTCCAGTTCCTGGACTTGAAAAAGTGGCTGGCCCTGTTGCTTGTTGATCTTGGGATTGTGCCATTTTACCTGCTGATCTTGGGGTCACCATCCTTAGCAGTCTCTGCAGCTGCCTGAGTTAGAAGCAGCCTTAAGTTCCAGTGAGCCTAGAACAGGAGGCAGAGCTGAAGCTCAAGGTCGAGGGTCCTTCACCCAGACCCTAGAGCAAGCACTTTGAACTCAGACTTCTAGCCTCCTATACTGTAAGAGAATAAATTCTTGTTTGTTAAAGCCATCCGCTTGTGGTATTTCTGTTATAGCAGCACTAGAGAACCCAGTCACCATGGTTGAGCCCATTATTGCAGCCACTGTGTCAATCCATAATGCTGAGGGTCTTCCCTCTTTTCACTGACCCAGCATGGTATCTTTCTCCAGGGTCTGGTTGCTTCTAACAACATGACCAAAGTATGAGAGATGAAGTTTGGCCATTCTTACTTCTAAAGAACATTCTGGTTATAATTCCTACAAGACATATTTGTTGGCTCTTCTAGCAGTCCATAGTACCTTCAATATTCTTCACCTACACCACAATTCAAAAACATCAATTCTTACGTGGTCTTCCTTATTCATTGTCCAGCTCTCACATGCATATGAAGCTATTGAAAATACCATAAGCTGGGTCAGGCACACCTTAGTCTTCAAAGTGACATCTTTGCTCTTAAACACTTTAAAGAGCTCTTTTGCAGCAGATTTTCCCAATGAAATACATCATCTGATTCTTGACTGCTGCTTCCATGAACATTGATTATAGATCCAAGTAAAATGAAATCAATTTTCTCTCCATTTATCATGATGTTGTTTATTGCTCCAGTTGTGAGGATTTTTGTTTTCATTATGTTGAGGTGTAATCCATAGTGAGGGCTGTAGTCTTTGAACCTCATCAATAAATGCTTCAAGTCTTCTTCATTTTCAGCAAACAAAGTTATATCATCTGCATATTTCAGGCTGTTAGTGAGTCTTCCTCTGATCCTGATACCATGATCTTTTTCATGTAATCCAGCTTCTCAGACTATTTGTTAAGCATACAGGCTGAATAAGTATGGTGAAAGGATACAAAGCTAATGAACACCGTTCCATTAGCCATTAGAGAGATACAAATCAAAACAACGAGATATCATCGCATCCCACCAATAATGGCAAAGTGCAACAAGACAGAAAATAACAAATGCTAATGAGGATGTAGAGAGATTAAGACTCCCATACACTGCTGGTGGGACTGTAAAATGATAAAACCACTGTAGAAAATGGTATGCCACTTCCTTAAAAAGTTGGAAATAGAAATACTACTTGATCCAGCAATCTCATTATTAGGTATATGTATTAAAGTAGTGCAAATCAGGACACAAATAAATATATGCACACCCATGTTCATCGCAGCACTATTCACAATAGCAAAGAGATGGAAACAACCCAAGCACCCATTACCAGATGAATGGATAACCAACTGTATAGTCCATACACACAATGGAATACCATGCAACACTAAAGAATAATGAAGAATCCTCAAAATAACTCATAATGTGGATGAATTTGGAGGACATTATGCTGAGTGTAATAAGTCAATGACAGAAGGACAAATATTTTATGAGTCCACTGTTGTAAAAAGTCAAGAGAAGGTTTACACATGGTAGGAAATTTTCTGTTGGTTACCAGGGATGTGAAAGGCTGGCAGAGAAAAATGCTAGATGAGCAAGAGATAAGTATTAATTTGGGTGAAGGGAAAGGCAACATACCAAAAGCGGGTGACCAACTGCAGTGTAGTAAATTACTTAGTGTGGCTTTTCTACCCATAAGTCTTTGTAAACTCCAAGGTGGAATTTTCTATGAGCAACTGAGGAG
>NW_006922170.1:982705-984104 GCF_000298275.1 Orycteropus afer afer
CACAGAAGAGGTAGACAGAGATACAGGTAGACAGGCTAAATGATCAGGTGTGGGTAGGCAAAAAGGAACATATCCTTGGCCATATATAAGTTTGGCAGATGATATTTCTTCATACATACTGGTATGTGCTATAAGAATATCCATATATACATTAGAGCTAACATGGGGCAAAGTTATGATAACTTCTTACTACAGCCAAACATCTTGAGAGAGTGAGCTGCTGGGCCTGCAGGCTTGGGACCATGGTCATGGGGAATATCAAGCTCAATTGGCACAACATAGTACACAAAAACATTGTTTTACTTCCTGCTTTGATATGTAGCAATGGGAGTCTTAAAGCTTACACATGGCCATCTAAGACACAACTATTGGTTTCTCCTCTTCTGGAGGAAAGAAGACTGAAGAAAATTAAAGACACATAGAAACAAGTAATCCAAAGGACTAATGGAACATGAGGAGCTCTGGTAGCATAGTGGCTAAGGCACTTGACTGCTAACAGAAGGCTGGTGGTTCAAACCCACCAACCACTCCTTGGAAGGAAGATGGGGCAATCTACTTGCATAGTGATACTGCCTCAGAAACCCAAGGAGGGGTCGCTATGAGTCGGGTCTGACTCGATGGCACATAGCAACAGCAACAAATGAACCATGAGAACCTCAGCCTATACAACCCTGAGACCAGAAGAACTAGATGGTGTTCTGCTAACATTGCCAACCACTCAGAAAGGGATCAAAATTGGAGATCCTGGATAGAGTAGGAGAAAACTGTGGAAGGAAATTTTTTAAAAAGCATTGAGAAGACCAGGATTACTGATCAGATAGAGACTGGTGAAACTCCTGAGACTATAGCCCTGAGTTATCCTTCAGACATGAAATTCGGCTCATTCCCATGGCTAACTTTCAGCCAAACAATAGACAGGCCTATGATCTGAATAACTACACCACAGAGATGCACTCCTTAGAATAATCAACAATGGGAATCAAAACAGCAGCATTTGCACTGGGAAAAAGCTAGAGAGGCAGGAATGCACAGGCGGGAAGGACACGGAATGAGTAAGTACAGGGAGGAAGTGGGAGGAGAGCTGATACATTGTGGGGATTGTAATCAGTGTCATTAAACAAAATTGTATGAACTGTTGAATGTAAAACAAATCTGCTTTGTAAAATTTTACCTAAATCATATTAAAATGTTTTAAAAATTTTTATATGGTGCTCTGGTTACCCAGTGTTGCTCTAACAGAAAATATACCACAAACGAGATAGCCTTAACAAACAGGAGTTTATTCTTACAATTGTTGTTGTTGTTGTTATATGCTATTGAGTTGGCCCCGACTCATAGCGACCCCTCCTTCAGTTTCCGAGGCAGTATCACTATGGAAGTAGATTGCCCCATCTTCCTT
>NW_006922170.1:984237-986089 GCF_000298275.1 Orycteropus afer afer
CAAAGTGCCAGGCTCTAGTGGCTGTGTAAAAGCCCCTTGACCTTGGGCTTCAGCTCTGCCTCTTGCTCCTGGCCCACTGAAGCTAGAGACATCTCTTCACTCAGGCACCTACTGGCTGCTGAGGCTAACAAGCCCAAGGTCAACAGATAAAATGGCACAGTCCCGATGTTACCAAACCACACGGCAGGCCATTAATTTAAGTCCATTGTAAGTCCCAAGGTCGGCAGACCATGGCAGGCTGCTGAACAATGACACAGCTACATGCAGGGTCCAAGCGTGCCAAAAACTAGAGACTATCCCAAGGCTTCTCCTTATATACAGGAAGCAGACCACATCCCAAAGGCAGCTACTCAGTTGCTTGTGATAGATCCTACCATGGAGTTGATTGCCAGTCTCATCATGGGGAATAACTACCACCAGCTGCCCAGCCACTCAACCAGGCCCAACCAAGTTGACATATAAATTTAACTACCACATATGGGAATGCCAATGTTCTAAAAGAATCAATAAAGTGAAAAAAAAAACAAAATTGGAGGAATTGTACAACCTGATTTCAAGAGTTATTAAAAAGGTATAATGATTAATACAGTAGGGAGATGGCATAAGGGTGGATATATGTATCAATGAAAGAGAATAGAGACTCCAAAAAGTAGACTTACATATATATGGTCAAATAATTTTCAACACAGGCAGCAAGACAATGTTATAGGAAAAGTCTTTCTTGTAATCTGTGCTGAAACAGGTAGATATTCATACAGAAAAAAAGATAATCATCTCACATTATACACACACACACCAAAAAAAAAAAAAAAAAAAAAAACCTTGAAACTGATCATAGTTCTAAGTATAGGAAATGGAAATATAAAATTTCCAGAAAATACTTGCAAAATTGGCATAAGCAAAGATTTCTTAGATAGAATACACAAAGCATAAACTAAATAGAAGAGAATGCATAAGTTTAACTTCACAAAAAAATTAAAAAGATTTGCTTTTCTAAAAGCAGTGTTAGGAAATAAAAAAGATAATATAGTCTAGGAGCAAATATTCATAACACATATACTGACAAAAGTTTTATATCCAGACTACATGTATCTCTATTTCTTTAACATTTTATCCCTATCTCTATTTCTATCTATGTAAGGAGCTCTGGTGGCCCAGTGCCTAATGCATTTGACTGCTAACCAGAAGGTTGGCAGTTTAAACCCACCAGCTGCTCCATGGAGGGAAGATGAGACAATCTACTTCTGTAAAGATTTACTGCCTTGGAAACAATATGGGGGTCACTATGAGTCAGAATCAACTCTATGGCAGTGGGTTTTGGTTTTTTGGTTTATGTATAACTTTTGCCACTCAATAATGAATAGGCAAACAACCAACTTAATAATGTGCAAACTATGTGAACAATTTGCAAATGAAGATATATGCATAATCAATAAATACATTTTTAAACTTCAGTTCATTAACTGAACTGCAAATTGAAACTCCTAACTGGAAACATCAAGTATTTACCAAAATATGGCACTATTGGAAATATTATACCTTGTTGGGTGGATTTGAAATCATATCATTAGTTTATTTTAAAATATTTAAATATTCCTACCTTATAACTCAGGTTTTAAAAAAGGGGGGGTACAAACTTACAGACAGGGAAAAAAACATTTTAATAACAACATACCAGACAAGGAACTAATATCTAAAATTTCTAGAAAACTTCAACACCTTAACAAAAAGGCAAAATATACAATTAAAAATGGGCAAAGGACATGAACAGACACTTTACCAAAGAAGACATTCAAGTTTCCAACAAACACATGAAGAAATACTTGGAGTCATTTAGCCATTGTTGTTATTA
>NW_006922170.1:987477-988419 GCF_000298275.1 Orycteropus afer afer
TATCCCTCATTCCATGTCCTCTTCTGAATCCACCTTGAATATCTGGCAGATCCCTGTCAATATACTGCTGTAACTGTTTTTGAATTATCTTCAGCAAAATTTTACTTGCATGAGATAATAATGAAACTTGAACTTTGTCCTTCAATACCATTGGTTCTTGATCATATGCTAACTCCTAAAATGGTTGAACATTTACCAGTTCTATTTGGTACAGTGACTCTATGTATTTGTTCTGGTTACCTAGTGCCACTCTGACAAGAATATCCCACAAATGCGATAGCTTGAACAAACAGGAGTTTATTCTCTTACAGTTCAGGAGGCTAGAAGCCTCAGTTCAAAGTGCCAGGCTCTAGAGACTGGGTGAAAGCCCCTTGACCTTGGGCTTCAGCTCTGCCTATTGCTTCCAGCCCACTGAAACTAGAGACATCTCTTCACTCAAACAGCTACTGCCTGCTGATGCTAACAAACCCAATGCCGACAAATAAAATGGCATTGTCCCGATGTTATACCAAACCACACTGCAGGCCATTAATTCAAGTCCATGGAAAGTCCCAAGGTCAGCAGAGCATGGCAGGCTGCTGAACAATGACATGGCTACATGCAAGGTTCAAGTGTGCCATAAGCTCGAGACTATTCCGCAAGGTTTCTCCTTATATACAGGAAGCAGACCACATCCCTAATGCAGCTACTCAGCTGCTCACAGTAGATTCCACCATGGAGTTGATTACCGGTCTCATCATGGGGAATACTACATCCAGCTGCCCAGCCACTCAACCTGGCCCAGCCCAGTTGACACGTAGACCTAACCACTGCAGTATTCCTTCCATTTTCTTTTGATGCTGCTTCTTTCTTTTTTTTAATTGTGATTTGGGTGAAAATTTACAGAGAAAATTCACCTTCCCTACAGCAGTTCACATACACTTTGTCTCATGACATTGACCA
>NW_006922170.1:990624-993058 GCF_000298275.1 Orycteropus afer afer
AGTGTTCCCTCCCCTCCCCTCCCACCCCTGGTAACCAACAAAGAAAATGTCCTTCCATATATAAACCTTTCCTTGACTTTTACAATAGTGGACTAATACAATATTTGGCCTTCTGTGATTGGTTGACTTATTTCACTCAGCATAATGTCCTCCAAGTTTATCTATGTTATGTGTGTTTTGCAGATTCTAGGTTATTCTTTAAGGTTGCATAGTATTCCATTGTGTCTATGTATCAAAGTTTGGTTATCCATTCCTCAGTTGATGGACACCTAGGTTGTTTTCATCTTTTGACTATTGTAACTAGTGCTGCAATGAACATGGGTGTGCATATGTCTGTTCTTGTCATGGCTCTCACTCGTTTAGGATATATACTTAGTAATGGAATGGCTGGGTCAAATGGTATTTCTAATTCTAACTTTTTAAGGAATCGCCATACTGCTTTCCACAGTGGTCATACCATTTTACAGTCCCACCAGCAGTGTATGAGAATCCCAATCTCTCCACAACCTTGCCAGCATTTGTTATTTTCTGTCTTGTTGAACTTTGCTACTAGTGCTGGAGCAAGATGTTTTGATGTTTCTTACATCATTCAATATTTTGCCCTTAGAATCCTTCAATAATGCAACTCAATGCTTGAATTTTTTCTTCAGTTCTTTCAGTTTGAGAAATGCCAAGTGTGTTCTTCCCTTTCAGTTTTCTAATAATAGGTCTTTGTACATTTCATTATAATTCTTTAGTTTGTCTTTTTGAGCTGCCCTCTGAAATCTTCTATTGAGCTATTTTATTTCATCATTTTTTTTTCCCCATTCACCTAAGCTACTCTCTGTTCAAGAGCAAATTCCAGAGTCTTTTCTGACATCCATTTTGGTCTTTTCTTCCTTTCCTGTCTTCTAATGACATTTTGCTTTTTCGTGGATGATGTTCTTATATGTCATCCCACAACTTGTCTGGTCTTTGGTCATTAGCCATTTTTGTTGTTGTTGTTATGTACCATCGAGTCAGACCTGACTAATAGTGACCCCTCCTTGGGTTTCCAAGGCAGTATCACTATGGAAGTAGATTGCCCAACCTTCCTTCCAAGGAGTGGCTGGTGGGTTTGAACCACCAGCCTTCTGGTTAGCAGTCAAGTGCCTTAGGCACTAAGCCCAGCATTAATGGCAAAGTTAAAAAAAAATGGAGCAAAGATGTGGAGAGACTGAAACCCTCATACACTGCTGTGAAACTATAAAATGGTGCACTCACTGTGGAAAACAGTATGGTGCTTCCTTAAAAAACATGGAAAGAGAAATACCATATTACCCAGCAATCACACTACTAAGCATATATCCTAGAGAATGAAGAGCCATGACAAGAACAGATATATGCACACTCATGTTCATTGCAACATTATTCACAGTAGCAAAAAGATGGAAACAACCTAAGTGCCCATCAATGGATGAATAGATAAACAAATTACTGGGCATACATACAATGGAACACTACGTAACATTAAGGAATTAATAATGACTCTGTGAAACACCTCATAACATGAATGAACCCAGAAGACATTATACTGAGTGAAATTAGTCAATCAAAAAAGACAAATATTGTGTAAGACTACTACTGTAAAAAGTCAAGCAAAGGTTTTCACACAGAAAGAAACATTCCTTGAAGTTTACCAGAAGCGGGAAGGGAAAAGAGAAGAAATCACTAACTAAAACCAAAACCCAAACTCACTGCTGTCAAGTCGCATCTGACTCATAGCGACCCCTCCTTGGGTTTCCCAGTTGGTATCACAATGGAAGTAGATTGCCCCATCTTCCTTCTAAGGAGTGACTGGTGGGTTTGAACCATCAGCCTTCTGGTTACCAGTCAAATGCCTTAGGCAATATGGCACCAGAGCTCCTAATCTAGAGGGTCAAAAAACCCCACCAAACTCACTTCTATCAAGTTGATTCAACTCATTGTGACCCCTCCTTGGGTTTCTGAGGCAGTATCTCTATGGAAGTGGATTGCCCAATGTTCCTTCTGAGGAGTAGCTGGTGGGTTTGAACCTCCAGCCTTCTGGTTAGGTGTCAAATGCCTTAGGCACTATAGCACCAGAGCTCCTAACTAGAGTGTAGATATGTATTAACTTGGGTGAATGGAAAGGCAATATACAATAAAGAGGAGGTCAGCACAAAGTGATTAAGGCAAAGGAAGACAGAAGGAGCACAAGAGTTAAAGGCAACAAAGGTAAAAACTACTGCATACACAACTCTGTGATAAGAATAATAAAAACAATCTATGAGTGCATACATAGATAGACAATCAAGCTCAACAAGAGTGGGAAAGTGAATGGGACTACACCCATGAATTCATATAGATTTGATAGAGAATGTTTCTACATGTATATCTATGCACTGCAAATATATCCATGAATATAATAGAGCATACAGTAGACAAAGTTATGAAA
>NW_006922170.1:993191-997024 GCF_000298275.1 Orycteropus afer afer
ATCACGGTCAATTGACATAACATAGTCTGCAAAGACAATGTTCTACATCCTACTTTGGCAAATAGGGACTGGGGTCTTAAAAGCTTGCAAGTGACCATCTATGATGCAACAATTGTTCTTTCCCCATGCTGAGCAAAGAAGAGGGAAGGAAATCAAAGACACAAGGAAACAATTAGTCCAAAAGACTAATGGACCACACAAACTCCAGCCTCCATGCCCTTAAGACCAGAAGAACTAAATAGTGCCCAGCTACCACAGCTTATCAGTTTGAAAGACATCATAATAGAAGGTCCTGGTAGAGTGGCAGAAAAATGTGGAACAAATCTCAAAATAATAAAAAAGAACAAGTTGACTAGTATGATAGAGACTGGTGGAACCCCCAAGACAATGGCCTTTAAACACTCTTTAACTCTGAACTCACTCCCATGATTCAACTTTTAGCCAAACAACAGATAGGTCTATAAAGTGAACAATGATACCAGGTAGGTATGCAGTCCTTAAATCAATGAGCTGTACTAGGTTAAAAGGGCAGCATTTGCCTAGGGATAAAGCTCAGAAGGTAGGAAGAGATAAGAAAGAAGGACCAACAGTACACTCAAGGAGGAATTGGGAAGAGTTCTGTTACATTGTGGGGATTTTAATCAATGTCACAAAACAAAATGGGTATGAATCATTGTATAGAAATCCAATTTTCTCTGTCAACTTTCACCTAAATCACAATCAAAGTGTTATGTGAAAAAAAGAAGAAGAAGAAGTTTATATGTTTAGGATCCACCCTACACTATGATCTCATTAACATAAAAAAATAAAAACTCTTTTTCCAAACAAGTTCACATCCCCAGGTACCTATCTATGACCATCAAGTCCATTATGACTCTTAGTAACCTTATAGGACAGAGGAGAAATGGTCCTTAGGGTTTCCGAGGCTGTAAATCTTTATGGAAGCAGACTGCCTCATCTTTCTCCTGCAGAGCGATTGGTAGGTTTGAACTGCTGACCGTTTGGTTAGTAGCCCAATGCTTTAACCATAGCACTGCCAGAGCTCCAGGTGCACCAGAGTTACACAGGTACAACTGTCAGGAATTCAACACATATTTTTGGGGCAGGACATCATCCAATCCATGCTAGTGCTCATTACTTTCACTTTTGCCAATGTCATGTGTGGTGGGCAAAATAAATGCCCCTGTCTTAATCCCCAGAACCTGTGAATATATTATATGATTTGACAAGAGGAAATTAAGGTTGCAGAAAGGAATTAAAATTTCTAGTCAGCTGACTTTAAGGTAAGTAGATTATGTGGGATTATCTTGGTGGGCCCAGTGTAATGACAAAGGTCTTTTAAATGTGAAAGTGGAAGACAGAAGAGTCAGAAACAGAGAGATGGCATCAGGAGAAAGACTCAACTAACCATTGCTATCTTGAGAGCAGCCTCTAGAATCTGCAAAAGGCAAGACAATAGATTCTCCACTGGAGCCTGCAGAGGGAATGCAGTGCTGCCAGCACCTTGATTTTAGCCCAATGAGTTCCATTTTGGGCTTCTGACCACAAAAACTTCAAGATAAATATTTTTTTTTGTACCACTAAGTTTTTGGTGATTTCTACAGCAGCTATAGGGAACTAATACATCATGTAGATGAAAGAAGTCATTTAGGATTTTTAGCAAAGACTAGGAGCTCTGGTAGTATAGTGCCTAAGGCACTTGACTGCTAACCAGAAGGCTGGCAGTTCAAACCCACCAGCCACTCCTCAGAAGGCAGGTAGGGCAATCTACTTCCATAGTGATACTACCTCGGAAACCCAAGGAGGGGTCGCTATGAGTCGGGTCTGACTAGATGGCACATAACAACAGCAACAACAGACTCAATGCAGAAGGAGGTACCTAAAACACTTAGCTTTGACTCAACCAACTTTTTAATTCATACTGCAGTGACTGCATGTTCAACAAATACAACAGATTATCAAGGAACCTTGAGGAAATACGAGCAAATATTTTTTTTTTCTAATTAGCTGATTAGATAAGTTTTCATACAATTTATTTTACTTAAATGTCTTTCCTAAATCCAATCAATCAGCTTTATCCTTTGGAGAATTCATTTGGAGCAGCTTGGTAAATGACGATGTGAACTGAAAATTAATAATAATAAAGCAAGTCAGTGCTGGTTTGAGGCCTGCACTCCCTTCACCTTGAACAACTGCCAGTTATGGCCAAATCTAATCAGTGCCTCAATGTGCTGACCTTAGGGCCAGGTCCACTTCAATGGTCCAGAAATGGGGACTGCAACTCTGAAGTGGACCTAGCCCTAAGTTCAGCCGCACATTGAGCACTGATCAGAATTGGCTGTAGCTGGCAGTTGCTAAAGCTCTACCACTGGAAAGGCCTTGACAGCTCAGTGACCCTGTCCCCCTCCATAGAGACTCCTCCTCCCGTTCCCTCTTTTCTGCCGCCTGAACAAAATATCACATCAGCACAGTTTACTGCAGGAACCCAGCCAAGGAAGTCATAACAGGACAATAGACACACAATCCGATAACCTTGTTAGTGGGAATCAAAGCTCCCAACAAGTAGGAGAGGTTACTGAAGTGTAATAAAACTGTTGCAGTATTTGGGTTTGTTGAAGTGGCTTTTCAGATTTATTTTCCCCTCTTTCAGGGTAAAAATAAAGTAGTGTTTCTTGTCCCTTTATTTAAGATAAAAACGAAGCACAAGGACACTAAACAAAACAACACTTAGAAGGCTAAGGTTAACATTTAAAAGAATACAAATGGAGAAAGTTGAACAAAATTCATAATTATCTTCTAATGGCAAATAGTGAAAAACTATTTGCTTTGTGGTGCTAGATCGCTGCAAAAGTGTGATAAGTGTGGAATAGCCTTCATTATCCAGAAAAAGTTAGGGATGTGTGTTAATTTGTATAAATGATAACCATAATGAATTCATTTCAGATAACATGTCAAGGATGATCAAGGTCTTTTTATTTTCTTTTTACTTCACATGACAGGATACTATTTCAACACACACATATTTTAACAAGTTTCATTAGGGCCTCACTCTTCAGGGAGCATTTCAATCTTTAAAAAAATATAATTTTAACCCCATCATTATCTACCTATTTCTAGAATATAAGACATTAACTTACACTCTAGAGTACCCTAAAATGCAGTGTTGTACATGGAATTTTATTCACCCTCCTCCCATCTTCAGTTCCTGAATTCTTGCCATTTTCATGACCCTTCAAAGGAATAGCACTAACATTCAAGTCAGGACACTTGGCACAGCTCAAGTCCTGTGACCTGGCTCATAGTCCTTGTGCCTCAGTTTCTTCATCTGCTGTTGTTGTTGTTGTTATGTGCAGTCAAGTTGGACCCAACTCACAGCAACCCCTCTGTGGGTTTCCAAGGTGGTAGGTATCTCTACAGAAGTAGATTGCCCCACCTTCCTTCTGAGGAGTCAAGTGTCTTAGCAGTCAAGTGTCTTAGGCACTACACTACTACAGCTCCCTCTTCATCTGCAGTAATGCCAAAATAATAAATCAATTCAGCAATTGTGTATTTTGATGCATTTTCTGTTTTGTTTCATTTTAAAGTTGGAAATGTGAAACTACATGGCTTGATATGACTCCTTATTTATCTACTGTTTCTGTGAGAGGAAAGCCCTGGTGGTGCAGTAGTTAAGTGTTCAGCTGCTAACTGAAAGGGTAGTGGTTGGAACCCACCAGCTGTTCCATGGGGGAAAGAAGGGGCAGTCTGCTTCTGTAAAGATTACAGTCTTAGAAACCCTATTGAGCAGTTCTACTCTGTCCTACAGGGTCACTATGAGTCAGAATCAACTTAAT
>NW_006922170.1:1001852-1003078 GCF_000298275.1 Orycteropus afer afer
AGGATAATATCAGGATACTATGAAGAACCGTACTCCAACAAATTTGAAAATATGGAGGAAATGTTAAATGTTAAATGTTAAATATGAATTATCTCTTTTCTAGCTTTGAATGTTTTCAATTAAAACGTATTCCTTTGGGACTTCCGGTAAGATGGAGAAATAGGTAGACAAGTAACACAGGCCCTCTTCAACAAAGAAAAACTGATTGACAGAGATACAGAAGATAATCCTGGAGTACTGAGCTTTGAAAGGAACTATACAGAAGTGGATTAGGCACCAACTAGTGGAAAAACCTGAAGGAAAATAGTGGGTACAGAGACGGTCAGAGCTGCAGACTGTCAGCTACTCTGGTGGGAACAACAGCCTGAGTATTTCCAAGTGGTGTTGAGACCTGAGAATTGACCTAAAGTTCAGTTCTGGTCACCAAGGGCTGCTGGGATGACTGAGCTGGTGGCCTATGACTAGAAGGGAAACAGCAAGGTGGGAGACAACCTGAGCTGTTGATTTTCCACTGTCTGGAGGGCACAGCCATTTTGATTGTTTACACACGGCAGCCATTTTGGATACTTAAAGTGACCGAGGGGGCAGCCATTTTGATTGTTTACACATAGTGGCCATTTTGGATATTTAAAGTGACCAAGGGCATGGCCATTTTGAATGTTTACAAGTGGTGACCAGTTTGGATATTTAAAGTGACTGAAGGTGCAGCCATTTTGAATGTTTACAAGCAGTGGCCATTTTGGATATTTAAAGTGACTGAGAATGCAGCCATTTTGAATCTTTATAAGTGGCAACCATTTTGGATATTAAAGTGATAGCATTCTCATTCAGATTCCAGGGACCTAAGAATGGGCTCTGTTTGCCAAGGTCAGCAGAGACATATAAGAGGCTGACAACAGGAAAGGAGACAGGTGGTGAGTGTATAAGTGCTACCCACTAGCATATAGAGGAGCACAGCACAGTACTCTGCTTGTGTAGATAACATACAAATAAAACAAAGAAAATTAAAATCACGGGCAACATACAACATACAATCACCAATTAAATATAAACACAAAAACATCACAATGCCTCAGAAAAAACAGAGCATCACAGTCCATGCAAAGAAGCAAGATAAAGCAGGAAAAACAAGGGACCAGGATACAGACCCAAAACATATCCCTGAGGAAGACGCAGCACTGGAACTCCCTAATAAGGAATTCAAAAGAATTATATTTAGGTATCTT
>NW_006922170.1:1005623-1008318 GCF_000298275.1 Orycteropus afer afer
TAATCTCAAAGAAAAATGATAAACCTTCACATCAAAAAAGAGGACCAGCATAAATATTCAGCAAATACTAAAACAATAGCAATGAAAGAAGTGATAACATGATTCATAAACAAAATGAGCTCAGCATAGAAAATTATATAGAACAAAGCAATTGACACAACAAAAAAGCACATAACAAAAATGACAGCAACAAATTCATATTTTCCGATAATGACATATCTGGCAAGGGACTTGTCTCTAAGATTTATAGCAGAAGAGTGGATGACCAAACTATGCTACATACACATAATGGAATGCTATGCAGCACTAAAGATTAATGTAGATTCTGCAAAACCGCATAATATGGATGAACTTGGAGGACATTATTCTGAGTGAAATAAGTCAATCACAGAAAGACAAATATAGTATTAGTTTGTTGTTGTGCAAGGTCAAGGAAAGGTTTATATATGGAGGGAAACTTTCTTTGGTGGTTGCCAGTGGTTGGAAGGGAGGTGAGGGAACACTGAAAAAAAAAATGTATTGACCCATGTCACTTTAGTTTTGTGTCTTTCACTGTACATACATTATATTTCTATAAAATGCATTAAAAAGAAAAAAAAAAGTATTCCTTTGCCTACAGTCCCAGGTGATCTCTCATCTCAAACCAAAAAACCAAATTCACTGCCATAAAGTTGATTCTGACTCATAGCAATCTCCACTGGTTTCCAAGGCTGTAACTCTTTATGGAAGCAGACTGACTCATTTTTCTTCCATGGAGTGGCTGGTGGGTTAGAATCACCAACTTTCTGTTTACTAGCCAAATGCCTTAACCACTATACCATCAGGGTTCCTCAAACTAAACCAAATCCACTGCCATTGAGTAGATTCTGACTCGGTGACCTCCATTGGGTTTCCAAGGCAGTAAATCTTTACAGAAGTAGATTGCCCCTTCTTCCTTCCATGAAGCAGCTGGTGGGGTTGAACCAACAACCTTCTGGTTAGCAGTCAAATGCCTTAGGCACTGCACCACCAGCGCTCCTACCCAGAGCTCCTAGACACCCATTAATATATGATTTCCAAGGATTAACTGCTCCAAATAGCTCTACCACTACTCTCTTCTACTACGTGAGATTTCTAGCACTTTTAAATCTTTGTACTAGATCATCAAAAGAGTGTTATATAGTATTTGATATTTTAGATGGATAGGTCATTATTATTCATTAATGACCCTAGCATGAATTAGTTAAAAAGGGATGACATTTCTTCGATTATTGATATTCATGACTCTTAGACTTTAGATGTGCTAATTTAGACCCACCCAAGGCAGGAAGTGGGAAGCCAGGACAAACAGCTGGAACAAGTAAGGGTAAGGCCTCGAAGTGGGCAGAGAGGTTTGGAACAGCTAAGGGAGACAAATTTGTCAGTCAGTTTGTCATACTGTGGTGGCTTGAGTGTTCCTGTGAGAGTGGAGGCTGTGCCACTGGTGTTACAAATGCCAGCAGGGCTGCCCATGGTAGGCAGGTTTCACTGGAGCTTCCAGACTGAGAAAGACTCAGAAGTAGGAAGAGGCCATCCACTTCTCAAAGAACTGGCCAGGGAAAATCTTATGAATAACAGGGAAACACTGTCTGATACATTACTGGAGAACTTTATGAATACACCTGAAACACTGTCCCATACAGTGCCAGAGGATGAGCCCCTCAGGTCGGAAGGTGCTCAAAATATGACTGAGAAAGAGCTGCCTCATCAGAGTAGAATGGACATTAATGCTATGGATAAAGTAAAGTTTTGGGACTTCCACGTGCTGATGTGGCTCAACTCAAACTGAGGAGAAACAGCTGCAAACATCCATTAATAATTGGAATATGGAATGTACAAAGTATGAACCTAGGAAAATTGTAAGTTGTCAAAAATGAAATGCAATGGATAAAGATTGATATCCTAGGCAAAAGTGACTTGTTTCAGCCATTTTGAATCAGACAACCTTATGATCTACTATGCTGGGAATGACATAAGAGGAAGAGCATGGCATTCATCATCACAAAGAATGTTTCAAGATCTATCCTGAAGCACAATGCTGTCAATGATGGGATAATATCCGTACTCCTACAAGGAATGCCAGTTAATACTATTATTATTCAAATTTACACACCAACCATCAAAACCAAAGACAAGGAAATTGAAGATTTTTACCAACTTCTGCAGTCTGAAGTTGACCGAATATACAATCAAGATGTGCAGATTATCCCTGTTGATTGGAATGCAAAAGTTAGAAACAAAGAAGAATCATCAGTAGTTGGAAAATTTAGCCTATGTGATAGAAATAACACTAGAGATTACATGATAGAATTTTGCAAGACCAACGACTTATTCATTGCAAATACCTTTTCTCAACAACACAAATGGCAGCTATACATGGGGACTTCACCAGATGGAGTACACAGGAATCAGATTGACTACATTTGTGGCAAGAGGAGATGGAAAAGTTCAACATCTTCAATCAAAACAAGGTAGGAGCTGATTGTAGAACAGACTATCAACTGCTCATATGCAAGTTCAAGTTGAAGTTGAAGACAATTAAAACAAGCCCATGAGAGACAAAATACGACTTTGAAGATGTTGTTGTTGTTATGTGCTGTCAAGTCATACCCGACTCATAGCGACCCCTCCTTGGGTTTCTGAGGCAGTATCACTACAGAAGTAGATTGCCCCATCT
>NW_006922170.1:1009958-1011716 GCF_000298275.1 Orycteropus afer afer
ACTGCATGGCTTAAAATCAAGAAGGGAGTATGTCAGGGTTGTATTCTTTTACCATACTTATTCAATCTGTATGTTGAGCAAATAATCCAAGCAACTGGACTATATGAAGAATGTGGCATCAGGATTGGAGGAAGAATCATTAACAACCTGAGATACACTGATGACACAACTTTGCTTGCTGAGAGTGAGGATGACTTGAAGCACTTTCTGATGAAGATTGAAGACAACAATCTGCAGTATGGATTATGCCTCAATATAAAGAAAACAAAAATCCTCACAATTGGACCAATAAGCAGGTTCACAATAAATGGCAAAAAGATTGAAGTTGTCAAAGACTTCATATTACTTGGTTCTACAATCAACACCAATGGAAGGAGCAGTCCAGATATCACACAATGTATAGCATTGTGCAAATCAGCTGCAAAAGACTTCTTTCAAGTGTCTTCTTGAGGACTAAGGCACTCCAGACACAAACCATGGTATTTTCAATCACCTCATATGCATGTGCGAGCTGGACTATGAATAAGGAAGACCGAAGAAGAGTTGATGCTTTTGAGTTGTGGTGCTGGCAAAAGATGCTGAAAGTATCATGGACTGCTAAAAGAGCTAACAAATCTGTACTGGAGGAAGCACAGCCAGAATGCTCCTTGGAATTGAGAATGGCCAGACTTCCTTTCATCTACTGGTCATTTTGTAAGAAGGAACCATTCTCTGGAGAGGGATATCATGCTTGGTAAAGTGGAGGGCCAAGAAAAGAGGGAAAGGCCCTCAACAAGATGGATTGGCACAATGGTACAATGATGAACTCAGGTGTAGCAAGGATCATGGTGCTGGCACAGGACTGGGCAGTGTTTCATTCTGCTATACATAGGGTCCCTAAGTGTTGGAGATGATTTGATGCCACCTAACAACAGCAACAATGATTCTAATCTTATTTTTGCACACCCAACCCAAGTAATGTTGTTGTTGTTATGTGCCCTTGAGTCAGACTCGACTCATAGCGACCCCTCCTTGGGTTTCCAAGGCGGTATCACTACGAAAGTAGATTTTCCAACCTTCGTTCTGAGGAGTGGCTGGTGGGTTTGAACCGCTAGCCTTCTGATTAGCAGTTAAGTGCCATAGGCACTACGCTACCAGAGCTCCTACCCTAAGTAAAGGCTTGGTTTTATTGATAAGCATGCTTGTTAGTTAGGCCTAGTCCACCTGTAATCACCAAAGTATCTTTAGTAATATGTTGAAGGAGGAAGTATTATTAGTGATAAACTTCTGTTTATTCACTGCCTCAATTTCTTTTTGCAATTCAAAATAACAAATGAAATTCAAAATACAGTATCCTCCAAACCTAAATACTACAACTATGAAACAGGTACATATAGTCCAACCAAAGGCTAGCAATTACCTTAAGTTGGGTAGGGCAATTAACATGTACATAAATTATTCTTCTATCCAGAGACCAACTCTGGATAGTTCTAATGAACTATATGTTCAAAGATAACAGTGTCTTACCCCAGGGTTACAGGTGAGAAGAGACAACTCAGGGACGCCCAAAGCAGCAGGCCAGAAGAGCAGGAGAAAGGGGATTAAAAGCCAGGAACCCAGACAGAAGAGCACTCAGCCCCAGGGATACAGGTGAGGAGAGACAACTCAGGGACGCCCAAAGCAGCAGGTGGGAAGAGCAGGAGAAAGGGGATTAAAAGCCAGGAAGCCAGAGAGAAGAGCAATCAGCCAAAGAGATTAGGTGAGGAGAGGAAACTCAGG
>NW_006922170.1:1014906-1021924 GCF_000298275.1 Orycteropus afer afer
TTAGCCATATTAGGGATACAATAAATAGAAATCTAATTGAGAATAATAAGAAAGTGTCAGAATCCACCACCAGCCAAATGTTGATTTATTCAATTAAGGGGAATATATATCCATTTGACTCTCCATCTTTAAATAATTTGGGAAAACCATCTGTTTCTCTTGTAATTCCTAAACATATCTAGCTCATCCCAAGTATGTCTGCAGTCAAATTAGACACTATGCTATCAGAGCTCCTTATAAGTACGTACTTGAATGATTGAAAATAAATTAAGAGAAGTTAGTTTCTAATTCAATTCAGATATAGTCAAGGGCATTCAATTATTCATATTTCTCCCCAAAGTTGATTCATTCTGAATTTCAGTGGCTAGGACTCCCACGTTCCTTTTTCTGCAGCAAAACATTGAGCTTTTGTTGAAATGCCTTAAGATCAAATTAAATATTTCTAGCATTGGTAGTCATTACTGTGGATTGGATTTAAAATCAGTTATTTTTTTTTAACAGAAGAAGGAAATCTTTTGTTAATTTTACCCAAAGGGTCATTGGAAACAGTAGTTGTGCTTTTATGAAATATTATCTGGTAATGCAAGAAAACTATAAAATACAGAAATAGTAGATATTTTTTATGGTTTTTATATATAGTATCCACTGTTTTTATAGTTAATACAATTTAAATTGTGCCAGATATTTATTAGAGATGTCACATTAACTGGAATGGTTGGATCTAACTCTTTCAATTCAAATCTAACAAGAGAAGTTATGTATTAGTGACTATTTGCCAGAAAGCAAACTTACCCTTCTCGCCATTGGAATACTAAAACTCCAGACTAAAATATCTCATTAAAACACTCCACATTTGCAGCTGTTTTCCCTTGCCCATGGTTTCTCTGTTCCAACATCAAATTTACAAACACTGTGTGTGTGTGTATGTGTATGTCTGTGTGTTTGCATGTTCTTAGACACACTGGCACCCTTGGGAAGCCTATAATCTTTCAAACTAAGATTTTCTGGTATAAATTTTAAATAAAAGCAATAACAAAAATGATACTGTATCTTGATTGAATTTCAAATGCAATCTTCATCCATTTAAAAAATAATGAACAATATTTTACTTAGAATCTGAATGATGACCTTGTACATAAGGTAGTTTTGGAAATGGTATTAACTCTTTTAGGTAATTATTTTACTTCCGAATAGTTTTACTTATAATTAAACAAACTGATGTTAACAGCTTCCTGAGATTAAACAAATGATTTCAGTATCAAAAACAACAATAACAAAAGATCCAAATTTCCCCCATTGGAAATAGAGACTAGATCAGGGCTTTTTATTATTACATTAACTGCAGGGAGATGACACATCTTTGCATGAGACCTTGCCATATTCAACCAGCCACTCCTCGGAAGGAAGATGGGGCAATCTACTTCTGTAGTGATACTGCCTCGGAAACCCAAGGAGGGGTCGCTATGAGTTGGATATGACTGGACGGCACATAACAACAACCATATCTTCAAAGTCATATTTTGGCTCTTGTGGGCTTGTTTTAATTGTCTTCAACTTCAACTTGAACTTGCATATGAGCAGTTGATAGTATGCTCCACAATCAGCTCCTAGCCTTGTGTTAATGGCTTCTGATTTTATAGCACATCTATTTTTGAATGCCAGATGTCTGGGGGAGCTTTGGCAGCATAGTGCTTAAGGCACTTGACTGCTAACCAGAAGGTTGGCAGTTCAAACCTACCAGCCACTCCTCAGAAGGAAGATGGGGCAATCTACTTCTGTAGTGATCCTGCCTCAGAAACCCAAGGAGGGGTCGCTATGAGTCGTGTATGACGGCACATAACAACAACAACAACATGTGTAAAGAACTCAGATATTTTCCCTCTGTTTTCTACTTTATTTCTGTTTTTAATATTTATAATAGCCCAATAAATTTATTTCATGAGGAGGCCATTTGTGTTGTTCAGTGGTAGGATTCTTGCCTTGCATGCAGGAAATCCAGGTTTGATTCCTGGCCAATGCGCCTCACGTGCAGTAGCCACCACTTGTCTAACCATGGAAGCTTGGAGATTGCTATGAAGCTGAACAGGTTTTACCAGAGCTTCCAGACTGAGAGTAACCAGGAAGAAAGGCCTGGTGATCTACTTCTGAAAATCAACAAATAAAAACCTCATGGTCCACAACGGTTTAATTAAGCAACTGACCGTGAGGACAGTGCAGGACCAGGCACAATTAGTTCTGTTGCACATGGGATCACATCAGCAGCACCTGTAAGTTTCTTAGGAATGCAGAATTTCAGGCCCCACCCATAGCAACTAAATCAAATTTTGCATTTTAATAAGATCCTCAGGTGACTTCCAGCACCTTAAAGTTTGAGAAAGGAGCCCCAGTGGAGCAATGGCTAAACATTGAACTGCTGACCTAAAGGTTGGCAGTTCGAACCCACTAGCAGCTCCCTAGAAGAGAAGACCTGGAAATCTGCTCTTGTAAAGATTACAGCCTAAGAAACCCTATGGGGCAGTTCTACTCTGCCCTATAGGGTGGCTAGGAGTCAGAATTGACTCCACGGCACACAACAAAAACAAAGTTTGAGAAACATTGCTCTCATCATTCCCAAGAGTGACCAATCAGTAAGCCTGTCCTTGAACCCTTTTATGTAAAAAGTTTTCTCCCTCTCAAGGCAATGGAGTTTGTCAACTGTGCTTAAAAAACAAAAACAAAAAAAGTGCGTTATACTAAGTAGAAATCGGGATGTAAAGCATCAACTTAGAAATCAGGACAGAAAGAGCACTCCACTAATGATAAATGCCTTCCCTTTCGCACATAAGTTCTGCCCAGAGGCATTAAGATGTCTTCTTAATGTCTTCTGGTGAACTAATCTTGTACAATTAATTTAAGCTTCTTTGCCCATGGCTGTCTTTTGACTAAAATATATGGAGACTTTTTTGACTCTTCACCTTCTCTCACACCCCACACTTAATTGGTCAGCAATCCTGCTGAATTTACCTTCCAAATATTTTTCCAACTGAGTGTTTCTCAAATAAATATCCATGGATCACAGGACAAGGGAGGGATGGCCATATATCCAGAATGTCATGGTAAAAAAGGAAAATAAACAATTATTGTGGTCATTTAGTGAGACACTTAGTCCATGTTTTGAAACAAATGACTGTTTTGGGTACATTTTGTTAATAAAGAGCCTTTTTTTTTTTTTTTTTTTTTTTTTACTTCAATAGACACTAATACTCAAAGGGTTTGCCACCACTTCGGGTACACTGCTGTCACTCATTTCTTGCCAGACTATTGTTCACGTCCTTGGCTTCTGACTCATGTGTTTGGAAAGTCTGGACTATTTTGCACACATTCAAAATTCAATTAATATTTCATTTCTTCTCATGTTTTCCATTCTGCCCACCTGGAGCTATTCTCCGGTGGAACTATTCTCATTGTTCATTTCAAAGTGTGTCTCCCACTGTGTCAGCTGTTGAGTTGGAGATAGGCTCAATTACCCAGCTGTGATGTAAAATGTAACTGAGAATCATCCCTGGGCCAACATATTTTCTTCTTTGAGACTCCATTGATTGAAGTTGTGTTAGATACAAATGTGAGTATAAATATATTTCCCATATCTTTTTGACATTCAGAATAGCTTATATTTTTAAGCACAACAAGAGGACTTGGTATTCAAGGGGATGCCTCTGGTCTGATAAGATAGTCATGAGAGTAGTTTCCTATTCTTTGGACAATGTCTGGGATTTGTGATGGGTGGTGAGGTAGTTGTCAGGATAGTTCTGTGATCTAATTCCTTGGAGATGAAGTTTCTTTCTTAAAATCAGTTCTTGGTATTACTTATTACTTTGCTGCCATTGGGTCAAGAGAAAACTGTTTACATTTCTAAGCTATACAATCTAAGACATAGGGCTATCTCATGAGCTGGAAGGTGAAAGAGAGAAAATTCCCCATTTGCCTCCTTTTTGGATGAATTCTTGAAAGAGATCCAATGAGAATGTTTTTAATTGTTTTTCCTCATGCCCAATAACTAATTGAGATCAGGTGTACTGAGGAAAGCAGGACACAACTAACCTCTCATATCACTGTATAGTAACCTATCAGGATACCTAAAGTCAATAATTATTATTGAGAGTAAAGGTGAATGCTATTGTTGTTAGGTGTAGCATTGTTAGGTGTAGCATTGTATTATATGCTACATTTAATTTACTATGAGTAGGCTCATAGAAATCCTAGTACAACAGGACGAAATACTGTCAGGTCCTGCACCATCCTCAATATCCTTGCTAAAGGTGAATAAGCACTCTTTTTCAGCATCTTTATTGAGATATAATTCACACACAATAAATTCAATTTTTTTTTTTTGGCATAGTCACAGAGCTGTACATCCATCACCACAATCAATGTTAGAACACTTCCACCTCTCCAAAGAGAAAGCCTTTAGCACTTGCCTCCCATTTTCCCCATGTTCCTCAGCCCTAGGCAACCACTAACCTACTTTCTGTCTCTATAAATTTGCCTATTCTGGACATTTCATGTAAATGGAATCATATAAAATGAAGTCTTTTGTGATTGACTTATTTTACTGCACATAATTTTTTCAAGGTTCACTCATATCATGTATCATCAGTACATGATACAGTATGGATGAACACTGAAAAAAAATCATGCTGAATAAAATAAGTCAATTATAAAAAATACCATTGTATTATATGCTACATTTAATTTACTCATAAATCAGTTGATGGATATTTAGGTTGTTTCTATTTTTATTATTATTATGGATAATAATACTTTACTTTGTCTTCTTGAACTGCCCTTTGAAATATTCTGTTCAGTTTTCATATTTCATAATTTCTTCCATTTGCTTTAGTTAGCTCTTTTCCATTCAAGAGCAAGTTTCAGAGTCTCCTCTGACATTCATTTTGTTCTTTCCTTCCTTTCCTGTCTTTTAAATAACCTTTTGCTTTCTTCATGTATGATGCTCTTGATGTCATCCCACAACTTGTCTGGTCTTCGATCTTTGGTGTTCAATGTGTCAAATCTATTCTTGATATGGTCTCAAAACTCAGGTGGGATATAATCAAGGTCATATTTTGGCTCTCGTGGATTTGTTTTAATTTTCTTCAGCCTCAGCTTGCACTTGCATATGGGCAATTGATGTTCTGTTCCACAGTCAGCTCCTGGCCTTGTTCTGACTAATTATATTGATGATATTGAGAACCATGACCTCTTTCCACAAATGTAGTTGATTTGATTCCTGTGTATTCCATCTGGTGAGGTCCTGTGTATAGTCACCATTTATGTTGTTGAAAAAAGACATTTGCAATGAATAAGTTGTTGGTCTTGCAAAATTCTATCCTGTGGTCTACAGCATCATTTCTGCCACTAAGACCATATTTTCCAACTACCGATGCTTCTTCTTTGTTTCCTAATTTTGCATTCCAATCATCAGTAACAATCTATACATCTTGATTGCATGTTTGGTCCATGTCAGACTGCAGAAGTTGGTAAAAAATCTTCAGTTTCTTCATCTTTGGCTTTAGTGGTTGCTGTGTAAATTTGAATAATGGTAGCATTAGCTGGCCATCCTTGTAGGCATATGGATATTATCCTATCACTGATAGCATTGTACTTCAGGATAGATCTTGAAATGTCCTTTTTGATGATGAAAGTTCCTTTTCAATTTGTCATTCCCAGCATAGTAGATCATATGATTGTCTGATTCAAAATGGCCAATACCAGTCCATTTAAGTTCTGGTGGCATAGTGCCTAAGATATGTGATTGCTAATCAGAAGGCTGTCAGTTCAAACACACCAGCCACTCCTTGTAAGGAAGATTGGGCAATCTACTTCCATAGTGATACCACCTCGGAAACCCAAAGAGGGGTCATTATGAGTCAGATCCAACTCGATGGCAGTGAGTTTTAATGCCTAGGCTCTCTATCTTTATGCATTCTATTTCACTTTTGACAATTTTTGATTTCCCTAGATTCATACTTCCTATATTCCACATTCCAATTATTAATGAATGTTTGCA
Organism: Orycteropus afer afer; assembly: GCF_000298275.1. NCBI lineage: Eukaryota > Metazoa > Chordata > Mammalia > Tubulidentata > Orycteropodidae > Orycteropus > Orycteropus afer. Next base: position 1,020,953 of record NW_006922170.1, read on the forward strand.
GCTGTTTCTTCCCATTTTGAGTCATGCCCTATCAGCAAATGCAGGTCTTGAAAGCTTTACTCCATCCACCTCATTAAGGTTAACTCTACTTTTAGGAAGCACCTTTTCCCCAGTCATATTTTGAGTGCCTTCTGACCTGAGGGGCTCATCTTCCAGCATTACATCAGACAATGTTTCACAGCTCTTCAATGTTTTCCAGTAATATATCAGACAATGTTTCACTACAATTCATAAGGTTTTCAGTGGTCAATTTTTTCAGAAGTGGATGGCTGCATCCTTCTTTCTAATCTGTCTTCGTTTGGAAACTCTACAGAAACCTGTCCACCATGGGTAAAACTGGTATTTGAAATATCAGTGGTATAGCTTCCAGCCTCATAGCAACATGAAAGCCACCACAGTATAACAAACTGACACATGAGTGGTGGTTATTATTAACAATCTGTAATATACAGATGACACAACCTTGCTTGCTAAAAGTGAAGATGACTCAAAGCACTTACTGGTGAAGATCAAAGACTATAGCCTTCAGTATGGATTTATGGACTTTTTTATCTCAACATAAAGAAAACAAAAATCCTCATAACTGGACCAGTAAGGAACATTATGATGAATTCAGAAAAGATGGAAGTTGTTGGAGATTTCAGTTTATGGATTCACAATCAATGCTCATGGATGTCAAGAAATCAGATGACCTATTGCACTGGCCAAATCTGTTGCAAAAGATCTCTTTAAAGTGTTTCTTCAAAATGTTAAAGAGCAAAGATGTCACTTTGACAACTAAGGTCTGCCTGACTCAAGCTGGATGGTGAATAAGGAAGACCAAAGAAGAATTGTAAATTGTGGTTTTGGCAAAGAATATTGAAAACACCATGAACTGCTAGAAGAATGAACAAATTGTCTTGGAAGAGGTACAGCCAAAATGCTCCTTAGAAGCAAGAATAACAGCCAGACTTTGTCTCTTGAAATTTGGTC
>NW_006922170.1:1022234-1022869 GCF_000298275.1 Orycteropus afer afer
GAGCAGTGGCAGACAGGGCCAGCAGAAGGAACAGGTAAGAAGGGCAGGGGACAGCCCCTAAGGCAGCAGGGAGCAGCAAAAGACAGGGCTGGTGGCCAGAACAGGTAGGGGAAGCCCAGGAAGTGAGCAGAGTGGTTGGAACAGCTAAAGGAGATGAACATGTCTGTTGGTTTGTCATACTGTGGTGGCTTGCATGTTGCTGTGAGGCTGGAGGCTGTGCCAACAGGGATGCCGATGGTGGACCAGAATTGGTGGAGTTTCCAGATGGAGATAGAATCGGAAGAAGGAAGCAGCCATCCACTTCTTAAAGAATTGGGCAGTGAAAACCTTATGAATAGTAGTGAAGCACTGGCTGATATATTACTGGAAGATTTTATAAATAAATCCAACATCCATTCTTCTTCAGAACTCTCAGCGAAATAGGGGTAGAAGGGAAATTCCTCAACATAATAAAAGGCATATATGTAAAGCCAACAGCCAACATCATTATTAATGGAGAAAGACTTAAGGTATTCTCTTTATGAATGGGGATCAGACAAGGATGCCATCATCACTTCAATTTAACATTGTATTGGAAGTCCTGGCCAGCGTGATAAGGCAAGAAATAGAAATAAAAGGCATGCAAATTGGAAAAG
>NW_006922170.1:1023144-1024581 GCF_000298275.1 Orycteropus afer afer
AAAAGAGGAAGTAAAATTATCTCTATTTGCAGACAATATGATCCTTTACATAGAAAACTCAAAAGACTCAACAACAAAATTACTGGAATAGAGGGGTTCAGAAAAGTGGCAGGATACAAGGTCAACATACAAAAATCAGTTGGATTCCTCTACACCAACAAAGAGTCCTCTGATAAAGAAATAAGGAAAACAATACCACTTAAAATAGCTACTGAAAAGGTAAAATATCTAGGAATAAACCTTACCAGAGACACAGAAAACCAATACAAAGAAAACTATAAAACACTACTACAAGAGACAACAAGGGCTTTCCATAAATGGAAGAACCTGCCTTGTTCATGGATAGTTAGATTGAATATTGTGAAAATGTCAATCCTACCTAAAGCAACCTACACATTTAATGTGACTCCAATTCAAATAACAACAAAATTTTTTAAGGACATGGAAAACCAATCATTAATTTCATATGGAAAGAAAAGAGACCTCAGATAAGCAGAGCACTTCTGAAGAAGAAGAACAAAGTGGGAGGTCTCACATTCTCAGATCTTAAAACCTACTATACAGCCACAGTAGTCAAAACAGCTTGGTATTGGTACAATGATATACAGATAGACCAATGGAAGAAAATCGAAAGTCCAGAAATAGACCCATCCATCTATGGACAGCTGATCTTTGACAAAGGTCCAAAACCCATTAAATGGGAAAGAGAGAGCCTCTTTAACATATGGTACTGGCAAAACTGGATATCCACTTGTAGAAAAAAATGAAACAAGACCCATACCTCATCACACACAAAAAGCAAACTCAAGCTGGATCAAAGACTTAAATGTAAAACCCAAACTTATAAAATTCATCAAAGATAAAATAGAGCCAAATCTAGGAGCCCTAATTTATGGCATAAATAGACTATCAAGCATAACTCAGAGTGCACAAGAGGTAGAAGAGAAGCTAGATGAATGAAACCTCTTAAAAATTAAATTCTTATGTGCATTGAAAGGCTTCCTCAAAAGGGTAAAAAGAGAACCTACAGATTGGGAGAAAATATTTGCCTATGATATATCTGATAAAAGACTTATCTTCAAAATCTATAGAAAACTTCAACACCTCAACAACAAAAAGACAAACAACCCAATTCAAAAATGGGCAAAAGATTTGAACAGACACTTCACTAAAGACGATATGCTGGCAGCCAAAAAACACATGAAGAATTGCTAGTGATCATTAGTCATTAGAGAGATGCAAATCAAAACAACAATGAGATATCATCTCACCCCAGAAATAATAACAAAGTTCAACAGGACATAAAATAACAAATGCTGGTGAAGTTGTGGAGAAATTGGAACTCTTGTGCACTGCTGGTGGGATTGTAAAATGGTACAACCATTGTGGCATACGATACAGTGTTTCCTTAAAAAACTGAAAACAGAAATACCGTTT
>NW_006922170.1:1025136-1031280 GCF_000298275.1 Orycteropus afer afer
CACCAAACACCAGGCTACAGATAAACACATAAGCACCTGAGAGGATCAGATAGGGGTCAGTGAACAGGAGTATACTCTAGACCAAGGATAAATTCAGTGGAGGTTAATCTTGCACTGACACCAGTGATACAAAATACCTGCAATCCTTACAAAGACAACAGAAGACAGACATAGGGTAATCCCTCACAGACACCCAGACAGTGTGGGAGAGAGATCCAATGGATCTACCATCTCAGGACCATAGTACTGGGAGACACCAAACTCAACTGGCACACACACACACACAAATACATAAAAGCCTTGTTCCTCAACCTACATTGGTGAGTAGCGACTGGGGTCTCAAAAGTTTTCAAGTGGCCATCTAAGATGCAGCTGATGGTCTCCTATCATCGGAAGCGAAGAAAAGTGCAAAAAACGAAGGACATTTGGAAGCAATCAGTCCTAGGACATGATGGCCCTCGAGACCAGAAGAGCTAGATGGTGCCCAAAGATTACCAATGCCAACCACTCAAGAAAGGAGTAAAACTGGATCCTGGATAGAGTGGGAGGAAAAACGAAGAACAAAATCCAAAAACTCAATAAAGACAAGAATTAGTGGTCAGATGGAGTCTGGTGAGACCCCCAATACTATGGCTCTGGGATACATTCTGGGCCTAGAATAAAACTCATTCCCAAGGGCTGGCTCTCAGCCCAATAGTAATCAAGATGTACACACAGACCACTCAACCCAGGGTGACACACCTACGTTAAAAAGAGAAAGAAAAAGAAAAATTTATGAATAGTCCTGAAACATTGTCTGATACAGTGCCAGAGGATGAGCCCCTCAGGTTGGAAGGCACTCAAAATATGACTGGGAAAGAGCTGCCTCATCAGGGTAGAGCCTACCTTATTGATAGGGATAAAGTAGAGCTTTCTGGGCCTCCATTTGCTGAAGCAGCACGACTCAATATGAGAAGAAACAGCAGCAAACATCCATTGATAATCGGAACATGGAATGTACGGAGTATGAATGCTACATCTGTGGCAAGAGGTGGTGGAGAAGCTCAATATAATATTCAGCCAAAACAATGCCAGGGATGATTATGGAACAGGCCATCAATTGCTCATATGCAAGTTGAAGTTCAAGTTGAAAACAGTTAAAACAAGTCCACAAGAGTCAAAATATGACCTTGATTATATCCCTACTGAATTTAAAGACCATCTAAAGAACAGATTTGGTGCATTGAACACCAATGACTAAAACTTGAAGAATTGAGGTATGACATCAAGAACATCATCCATGAAGAAAGCAAAAAGGTCATTGAAAAGACAGGAAAGGAAGAAAAGACCAAAATGGATGTCAGAAGAGACTCTGAAACTTGCTCTTGAACAGAGATCAGTAAAGCAAATCGAAGAAATTACAAGATAAAAGAGCCGAATAGAAGAATTCAAAGAGTAGCTCAAAAAGACAAAGTCAATTGTTATAATGAAATGTGCAAAGAAATGGAGTTGGAAAGCCAAAAGGGAAGAACATACTCGGCATTTCTGAAGCTGAAAGAACTGAAGAGGAAATTTAAGCCTTGAGTTGTGATATTGAAAGATTCTATAGGCAATATAGGAGCTCTGGTAGCGTAGTACCTAAGGCGCTTGACTGTTAACCAGAAGGCTGGTGGTTCAAACCCTCTAGCCACTCTTTGGAAGGAAGGTTGGGCAATCTACTTCTGTAGTGACACTGCCTCAGAAACCCAAGGAGGGGTCACTATGAGTCAGGACCAACTCAACAACACATAACAACAACGACAACAACATGGGCAATATATTGAATGATGCAGGAAATGTCGAAAGGAGATGGAAAGAATACACAGAGTCACTGTACCAAAAAGAATTGGTTGATGTTCATTCATTTCTGGAGGTGGCATATGATCAAGAACCAATGGTATTGAAGGAAAAAGTCAAAGCTACACTGAAAGAAGTGGCAAAAAAAAAAACTCCAGGAATTGATGGGATATTCATTGAGATGTTTCAACCGCACTAGAGGCACTCAATCAGCTATGCCAGGAGATTTGGAAAACAACTACCTAGCCAATTGACTGGAAAAGATCCATATTTGTACCCATTCTAAAGAAAGGTGATCCCACAGAATGTGGAAATTATTCAACAGTATCATTACTATAGCACGCAAATAAAATCTTACTGAAGATAGTTAAGAAACAGTTGCAGAAGTATATCGACAGAGATATTCCAGAAATGCAAGCTGGATTCAGAAGAGGATGTGGAAAGAGGGACATTATTGCTGATGTCAGATGGATCTTGGCTCAAGGCAAAGAATACCAGAAAGATGTTTACTTGTGTTTTATTGACTATGCAAAAGCATTCGATTGTGTCAATCATAGCAAATTATAGATAACATTGAGAAGAATGGGAATTCCAGAACACTTAATTGTACTCACGAAGAACCTGTACATAGACCAGGAAGCTGTCATTCGAACAGAGCAAAGGGACACTACATGGTTTAAAATCAAGAAGGGAGTGTGTCAGCGTTGTAGTTTTTTACCATACTTATTCAATCTGTATGCTGAACAAATAATCCAAGAAGCTGGACTATGTAAAGAAGAATGTGGCATCAGGATTGGAGGAAGATTCATTAACAACCTACATTATGCAGATGACACAACTTTGTTCATTGAAAGTGAGGATGACTTGAAACACTTACTGATGAAGATTGAAGACTACAGTCTGCAGTATGGATAACACCTCAATATAAAGAAAACAAACGTCCTCACAACGGGACCAATAAGCAGCATCATGACAAATGGAGAAAAGATTGAAGTTGTCAAAGACTTCATATTACTTAGTTCTACAATCAACACCAGTGGAAGCAGCAGTCAATATAATCAGATTTCATATAGAATGGGACAAATCTTCTACAAAGGACCTCTTTCAAGTGCTGAAGAGCAAAGATGTTTCCTTGAAGACTAAGGTTCGCTTGACACAAGCCATGGTATTTTCAATCTCCTCATATGAATGTGAGAGCTGGACAATGAATAAGGAAGACTGAAGAGGAGTTGATGCTTTCGACTTGTGTTGTTGGCAAAGAATGCTGAAAGTACCATGGACTGCTAAAAGAACTAACAAATCCATCCTGGAAGAAGTGCAGCCAGAATGCTCCTGGAAGCAAGAATGGTCAAACTTCGTCTCACCTACTTTGGTCATGTTTTATGAAGGGACCATTCCCTGGAGAAGCATATCATGCTTGGCAAAGTGGAGGGTCAACAAAAAAGGGGAAGGTTCTCGATGAGATGGATTGACACAGTGGCTGCAACGTTGGGCTCAGTATAGCAAGGATCATGGGGCTGGCATAGGACCAGGCAGTGGTTTGTTCTCCTGTACATGAGGTTGCTATGAGTCGGAGAAGACTTGATGGCACCTACCAACAACAACAACAACAACAACAACTAACAATGCATGAGAGTTCTAATTTCTCCCTATCCTTGACAACACTTAAGTTATTATTATTATACCCATCTTAGTGAGTGCGACATAATCTCATTGTGGTTTGAATTTGTATTAAAGCACTCTTAAGATATCTCTGAATCACCCACAAATAAAACATAAAATTTCAGCTCAATTAATTCCTGAACAGACCTTGTCTAAAGAGACTGCTAAAATTTACAATCCCATCACTAGGTATATATCCTAAAGAAGTGAGACCCAAGACAAGAACAGACATATGCACACCCATGTTCATTGCAGCACTATCTATTTATAGTACCAAAAAGATGGAAACAACCTAGGTACTCATCAACAGAAGAATGGATAACCAAAATATGGTACATACACACAATGGAATAATATGCAACGCTAAAGAATAACGTACAATCTGCAAAACACTGCATAACATGGATAAACTTGGAGGACATTATGCTGAGTGAAATAAGTCAATCACAGAAGGACAAATATTATATTAGTCCACTATTGTGAAAATTCAAGGAAAAGTTTATATATGGAATAAAATTTTCTTCATTGGTTACCAGGGATGGGAGAAGAGGAGAGGGAACACTGCTAGATAGATGGAGACAAGCACTGATTTGGGTGAAAGGAAGGGCAATGAACCAAATGTGAGTGATCAACACAGCAGCATTGAGGAAGAGGAAGACAGAGAGAGGTACATGGGAGATACAGACAGCAAAGATGAACTCTTTTGCACATACAGAACAGTATTGTCAATGATGGAAAATATTGATATGCAGATGGACAGGATGAACAATCAGCTATTTCTAGGCAGGGGCTAGTATGCTCATGACCATGTATAGGGTTGGCAGACAATGTTTCTACAAGTGAGTTTTGTGTTCTATAAGAATGTCCAGGTACATAGTAGAGCTGACAAGAGACAAGGTTGTGGAGAATTCTTGGCCACAGCCAGCTACCTGGAGGAAGCGAGAAGTTGGACCTGTGGGTTCAGGACCATATTCCCAGGGGACATCAATTTCAATTGGCATAACATACTACACAAAAACATTGTTCCAAATCCTACTTTGGCAAGTAGCTATTGGGATCTTAAAAGCTTGCAAGCGGCCATCTAGATGCAACAATGGGTCTCTCCTCATCCAGAGCGAAGAAGAATAGAAAAAAAAAAATGCATGGAAACAATTAGTCCAAGGGACTGGTACACCATGCGATCCTCAGCCTATATGACTGTGAGACTAGAAGAACTAGATGGTTCCTGGCTACCACTGTCAGTCATTTGGAGGGGGAAATCTATGTAGGAGATCCTGGATAGAGTGGGAGAACAATGTGGAACTAAACTCAAAATCATAAAAAAAGGGGGGGGCCAGGTTCTCTGTCCTGATAGAGTCTGGTGAAACCCCTGAGACTATGGTTCCTAGCTGCCCTTCCGGTCTTGAATTGAAATCACTCCTATGGCTTCCATCCAAACAAAAGATGGGCATATGAGCTGGACGTTTACATTAGGTACATACACTCCTTGGAGAGATCAGTCATCAGAGAATAGAAGGGCTGTGTATGCACAGGGAGACAGCTCAGAGGGCAGGAGTGCATGAGTGAGACACAAGGAAGAGGTAACTATGGGGAGGAATTGGAAGAGAGCGGTTACATTGTGGGAAATTGCAGTCAATGTCATGAGACAAAATGTGTGTGAACTGCTGCATGGGAAATGAATTTACTCTGTAGACTTTCACTCAAATCACAATAAAAATTTTTAAAAAGAGAGAGAGAGACTGCTAAAATTTAAGAACAGGCTGAGTCATCCCAGTCTTTAGGATAAGAAATTTTATTACACAAGAGAATCTCTGGGTATAGGATTCAGGACTCATCATATTAATTAAACCCCAAGAGTCAATCCAAGCTCCAGCACTAATCAATGAGTTTGTGTCCAATAAGAGTGCAGGTGGTAAGAACTAGAGAGGAAATTAATGGTTTAATCATTTGACAAGTTGTGCAAATTGCTTATTTGTTCTGAGACTCAGTTTTCTTATATATAAGATACCTAACACATATCATCATGTGATAATTAAATAAGATTTTTATTTCCATGTAAAATGCAGAGTTTGGCTAAGGTGGTATAGTGCCTAAGGCATTTGACTGTTAACCAGAAGGCTGACCTTTCAAACCCACCAGCCACTCCTAAGAAGGAAGATTGGGCAATCTACTTCCATAGAGATACTGCCTCGGAAACCCAAGGAGGGGTCCCTATGAGTCAAATTGACTCAATGGCAGTGAGTTTTTGTTTTGTTTTGTTTTATTAATTTCTCTAGAGGGAGCTCTGGTGGCATAGTGAGAAGACGTAATCGGAGGTTTCCTCTTTTGTGGGAGTTTAAGAGAACATCCTCTCTGAATATGAATGTTCATTTAATATTTTGATCAGCTGTTTATTTTTTATCTCTCCAACAGATATTTAAAGAAATTAGTTCAAAACTTCACCAGAGGCTTAAATTAGCTACTAAAAAAAATCAGTTACTGCTGAGTTGATCCTGCCCCACAGCGACCCCATGAATGTCAGAGGAGAGCTGTGTACCACAGGGTTTTCAGTGACTGATTTTCAGAAGCAGATCAAAAGGCCTTTCTTCAAAAGCACCTCTGGGTGGACTCCAACCTGCAACCTTTTGGTTAGCAGTCAAGAGATTCCTAAATTAGCTACTATGAAAT
>NW_006922170.1:1031856-1032853 GCF_000298275.1 Orycteropus afer afer
AGCTGCCTTAGGGACATGGTCTGCTTCCTGTATATAAGGAGAAGCCTTGGGGAACGGTCTCTAGCTTATGGCACGCTTGAACCCTGCATATAGTTGTGTCGTCGTTCAGCAGCCTGCCATGCTCTGCCAATCTTGGGACTTTCCATGGACTTGAATTAATGGTCTGCCGTGTGGTTTGGTAACATCGGGACTGTGCCATTTTATTTGTTGACCTTGGGCTTGTTAGACTCATCAGCCAGTAGCTGCTTGAATGAAGAGATGCCTCTAGCTTCAGTGGGCTGGGAGCAAAAGGTGGAGCTGAAGCCCAAGGTTGAGGGTCTTTCATGCAGCCCCTAGAGCCTGGCACTTTGAACTCGGACTTAAAGTCTCTGAACTGTAAGAGAATAAACTGTCTGTTAAGGCCATCCCAATTGTGGTATATCTTCTGTTAGAGTAGTACAAAGGTAAGCAGAACAGGTGCTGCTGAGTCATTTCCAACTCATAGCAACCCTATACATAGCAGAATGAAACACTGCCTTGTCTTGTGCCAGCCTCATGATCCTTGCTATACCTGAGCCCATCATTGCAGCCACTGTGTCAATCTATCTCATTGAGAGTGTTCCGCTTTTCATTGACCCTCCACTTTAGCAAGCATGATATCCTTCTCCAGGGAGTGGTTCCTTCTGAGAACATGACCAAAGTAGGTGAGATGAAGTGTGACCATTCTCACTTCAAAGGAACATTCTGGCTGCATTTCTTCCAGGACAGATTTTTTAGTCCTTTTAGCAGACCATGATACTCTTAGCATTCTTCTCCAACATCACAAGTCAATAGCATCAAATCTTCTGTCTTTCTTATTTATTGTCCAGCTCTCACATGCATAAGAGGAGATTGGGTTAGGGGCTTGGGTTAGGCACACCTTAGTCTTCAAGGAGACACCTTTGCTCTTCATCACTTGAAAGAGGTCTTTTGCAGCAGATTTGCCCAATGAAATATGTCATCTGATGTCTTGACTTCT
>NW_006922170.1:1033516-1034486 GCF_000298275.1 Orycteropus afer afer
TTTAATTAGTGTTGAGGTGTAATTCATACTGCAGACTATAGCCTTTAATCTTCATCAGTAAGTGCTTCAAGTCATCCTCACTTTCAGCAAGCAAAGTTGTATCATCTGTGTGTTGTAGGCTGTTACTGAGTCTTCCTCCAAACCTAATGCCATGTTCTTCTTCATATAATCCAGCTATTCAGATGATTTTCTCAGTATACAAGTTGAATAAGTATGGTGAAAGGATATAACCTTGATTATATATATATAAGAAGGATATAACCCTTCTTGATTTTGAACCATGCAGTATCTCCTTGTTCTGTTTGAATGACAGCCTCCTGATCTATGTATAACTTCTTCATGAGTACAATCAAGTGTTCTGTAATTCCCATTCTTATCAATGTTATCCATAATTTGTCATGATCCACATAATTGAACGCTTTTACATAGTCAATAAAACGTAACTAAACATCTTTCTGGTATTCTTTGCACCCGACATCAGCAATGATATTCCTGATTCCACGTCCTCTTCTGAATCCAGCTTGCATTTCTGGGAGTTCTCTTCAATATACTGCTGCAACCATTTTAGAATTATCTGCAGTAAGATTTTATGTGCTTGTGATATTAATGATATTTTTTGATAGTTTCCACATTCTGTGGGATCACCTTTCTTTGGGATGGGTACAAAAATGGATCTCTTCCAGTCAGTTGGCCAGGTAGTGGTCTTCCAAATCTCTTGACATAGTTGAGTGAGTGCCCCCAGCCAGACATCTGTTTGTTGAAACATCTCAATGGGCATTCTGTCAATTCCCAGAGCCTTGTGCTTCATCAATGCCTTCACTGCAGCTTCAACTTCTTCCTTCAATACCATTGGTTCTTGATCACATGCTGCCTCCTGAAATGGATGAACATTGACCAATTCCTTTTGGTACAGTGACTCTGTGTATTCCTTCCATCTTCTTTTGATGTTTCCTGCATCACTCAATATTTT
>NW_006922170.1:1035686-1037403 GCF_000298275.1 Orycteropus afer afer
CATGATGTCCCCTGTTTGCAAAGGGTCTCCTGGCATGGATCCTACTCTATCCTCTATCTCCTCTCAGAACCTCATGTGCCAGCCATCTCCTGATTCTCTGCTCTCATTCTATCTAAACCTACCTTAACTCTGAATGATTTTACAAGCTGATACACAAACAGATTCATTTAGCAAGGCCTTCTCGAATAATTTCTATGTGTCAGGTACTATGCTAGACACAGAAATGACTATTGCACAAGTCATGCTTTCCAATAGCATAGGTGATATCAGCAAAAATGTCAGTGGTGTGGTAATAATGAAGCAATTATAACATGTATGCCAGAGGGTTGACAGGAGGATTAAGGAAGTTAATAATTGTGGAGCACCAAGAACAGTGTCTGACACATAGTAAATGTTCTATACATGTTTATTAAATAAATTACATTCAAGAAGAGTGTTATACCCTGGAGACTATAGGAGCACATACTAGGGTCACTCATCACAACCTGTGGCAGTGAAAGCCTGAGTTGAGTATTGAAGGTGGTTAGGGTTTAGCCACATTAAGACATGGAAGAAATGTGTTCCCTGTAGAGAAGACAGCATCTGACAATGTAAGAGAATAGGACATATCTCCAGAAGTTCAAAAGGTCCCTAAGTGGTGCCGATGGTCTGCACTTGGCTAATAACCCAAACTTTGCCTGTTTGAACCCGCCAAGCTGCACCATGGAAGATCCATGCCTGGTGAGTGGCTTCCATAAAGATGACAGCCAACCTGACCCCAGAGCCTGTTGAGTCTCACCAAAGAAATAAACAGACAAACAAATGCCTCAAGAAGTTCAAGAGTTCTGGTAAGATGGCAGGATAGGCAGACAAACTACCCAGACTCTCTTCAACAAAGAAAAGAGGAACCAAATAACACAGATACAGAAGATAATCCTGGAGCCCTGAGCTTTGAAATGAAGGATACAAAAGTGGACTAAACTCCAACCAGTAGAAGAACATGACTGAAAACACTGAAAAAGGAGACATACGGAGCTGCAGACTGTCAATGATCCTGATGGCACAGACAGCTTGGATATTGCCAAGTGGTGTTAGGACCTAAGAATTAATGTAAAAATCAGCCCTGCTAGCCAGGGGCTACATGGAGGAGTATACTGGTGGCTGGTGAATAAAAGGGGAAGCAGTGAAGTGGGAGATGGGCTGAGCTGTGGAGTTTTGGTAGTCTGGTGGGTGCAGCCATTTTGAATGTTTACAAGTGGTTTGACCATTTTGGATATTTAAAGCAACAGCATTCTCTCAGATTCCAGGGACTCAAGAATAGGCTCCACTTGCTGAAGACCTCAAGGACCTACCATATATGAAGGACTGGAAAGGTGCAATATTTCCCTTGTTACTCTTATAACCCTCCACCTCACCAAGCATGACATCCTTCTCCAGAGAATGGTCCCTTCTGACAACATGACCAAAGTATGTGAGATGAAGTCTGGCCATTTTCACCTCCAAGGAGCATTCTGGCTGCACTTCCTCCTGAACAGACCTGAGTTCTTTTAGCAGTCCATGGTACCTTATGCATTCTTCTCCAGCACCACAGCTCAAAAGCATCAATTCTTCTTCGGTCTTCCTTATTCATTATCCAGCTTTCACATGCATATGAGGTGATTGAAAATATCGTGGCTTGTGTCAGGTGCACCTTAGTCCTCAAAGAGACATCTTTGCTCTTCAGCACTTGAAAGAGGTC
>NW_006922170.1:1038404-1039553 GCF_000298275.1 Orycteropus afer afer
TGTCATATTAATGACATTGCTCGATAATTTCCACATTCTGTGGGATCACCTTTCTTTGGAATGAGTACAAATATGGATCACTTCCAGTCAGTTGGCCAGGTAGCTGTCTTCCAAATCTCTTGCCATAACTGAGTGAGTACCTCCAGCTGGGAACCCATTTGTTGGAACATCTCAGTGAGTATTCTGTCAATTCCTGGAGCCTTGTTCTTCACCAATTCTTTCAGTGCAGCTTCAACTTCTTCCTTCAATACCATTGGCTCTTGATAATATGCCACCTCCTGAAATGGATGAACATCGACTAGTTCTTTTCGGTGCAGTGACTCTGTGTATTCCTTCCATCTTCTTTTGATGCTTCCTGCATCATTCAATATTTTAGAATTTTTCAATATTGCAACTCAAGGCTTAGATTTTTTCCTCAATTCTTTCAGCTTGAGAAGTGCCGAGTGTGTTGTTCCCTTTTGGTTTCCTAACTCCAGGTCTTTGCACATTTCGTTATGTAATTGACTTTGTCTGCTCAAGCTGCTCTTTGAAATCTTCTGTTTAGCTCTTGTATCTTGTTATTTCTTCCATTTTCTTTAGCTACTCTTCACTGAAGGGCAAATTTCAGAGTCTCTTCTGACATCCATTTAGGTTTTTTCTTTCTCATCTTTTTAATGACCTCTTACTTTCTTCATGGATGATGCTCTTGATGTCATCCCACAATTCTTCTGGTTTTCATTCTTTGGTGTTCAATGCATCAAATCTATTCTTTAGATGACCTCTAAATTCAGGAGAGATATATTCAAGATCATATTTTGGCTCTCATGGAATTGTTTTAATTGTTTTCAACTTCAAGTTGAACTTGCATATGAGCAGCTGATGGTCTGTATTTTCCATAATTAGCTCCTGGCCTTGTTTTGGCTGAAGATATTGAGCTTTTCCATCTCCTTTTGCCACAGATGTAGTCAATCTGATTCCTGTGTACTCCATCTGGCAAAGTCTATGGGTATAGCCACCGTTTGTGTTGTTGAAAAAAGGTATTTGCAATGAATAAGTCATTGGTCTTGCAAAATTCTATCATGTGATCTCCAGTGTTATTTCTGTCACCAAGGCCAAATTTTCCAACTACCGGTGATTCTTCTTTGTTTCTAACTTTTGCATTCCAATCAC
>NW_006922170.1:1040868-1042493 GCF_000298275.1 Orycteropus afer afer
AGCTGTTTCTCCTCAATTTGAGTCATGCCATGTCAGCACATGGAGGTCCTGAAAGACTTCCTTTATCCACATCATTAAAGTTGGTTCTACTCTGATGAAACAGCTCTTTCCCAGTCTTATTTTGAGTGCCTTCTGACCCAAGGGGCTCGTTTTCCTGCACTGTGTCTGACAATGTTTCTGAGCTATTCATAAAGTTGCCCAGTAATGTATCAGACAGTGTTTCCCTGCTATTCATAAGGTTTTCCCTGGCCAATTTTTGAGAAATGGACAGCCTCTTCTTCCTAGTCTGTCTTAGTCTGTAAGCTGCGTTGAAACCTGTGCACCATGTGCAACTCTGCTGGCATCTGAAATACCAGTGGCACAGCCTCAAGCCTCACAGCAATGTACAAGCCCCACAAACTGACAGATAAGATTTTCTCCCCTAGCTGTTGGCAACCTCTGCACCCTCCCCATACCTAATTCCTACCTGGAATCTGCCACTTTGTGGTCCATGGCTTTCCTGGCTCCCTCCCTTTCCTGGCTCTAGGGGGCTGGGGCTTGCCTTGTCTTCAACCCCTTTACCTGGATCCTGCTGCTCCTGTGGTCCCCAGCTGCTCTGCTTCCTCCCTTTCCTTGCTCTAGGGGGCTTGGGGCCTAGCCTTGCCTCCTGCCCCTTTACCTGGATCTTGCCACTCCTGTGGTCCCCATCCACACCACTGGGGCAGGAATGGCAATATTAAATTCTGATAAAATTGACTTTAAGACAAAAACCACCCTAAGAGACAAGGAAGGACGTTATATATGATTAAAGGATCAATTGAACAAGAAGATATAACCATAATAAATATCTATGGACCCAATGAAAGAGCCCCAAAATATATAAATCAGACTTTAACAGAACTGAAAATACAAATAGATGACCCCACAGTCATAGTGGGAGACTAATACACCACTTTCAATGTAAGATAGAACAACTGAAAAGAAACTCAACAAAGACACTGAAGAACTAAACAATACAATCCACCAACTTGACCTTATACATATATACAGAGCACTTCAGGAACAACAGCACAATATGCATTCTTTTCCAGTGCACATGGAACATTCTCCATGACAGACCATATGTTAGGCCATAAAACAAGCCTTCATAAATTTAAAAACATTGAAATACTGCAAAGCATCTTCTCAGATCACAGTGTTATAAAATTAGAAATCAACAATAAGAAGATCAACAGAAAAAGAGCAAACATATGGAAACTGAATGAAATCCTTAAGAAAGACAGAGTAATAGAAGAAATAAAAAATGAAATTAAAAAATTCCTTAAATCCAATGAGAATGAAAACACAACATACCAAAATCTTTGGGACACAGCCAAAACAGTTATCAGAGGCCAATTTATAACAATAAATGCACACATCAAAAAAGAGGAAAGTGCCAAAAACAACACTTTAAACCAACATCTCCAACAATTAGAAAAAGAACAGGAAGAAAAGCCTACAGTCAACAGAAGAAAGGAAATAATAAAGATTCAAGCAGAAATCAATGAAACAGAAAATAGAAGGGCAATAGAAAAAATCAACAAGACCAGAAGTTGGTTTTTTGAAAAGATTAATAACATTGACAAACCAGTGGCAAATTTAACAAA
>NW_006922170.1:1043093-1045113 GCF_000298275.1 Orycteropus afer afer
GATAAAATCCAACACCCATTCCTGATCAAAACTCTCAGCAAAATAGGAATAGAAGAGACATTCCTCAACGTAATAAAGGGCATATATGCAAAACCAACAGCCAACATTATTATCAATGGAGAGAGACCAAAACCAGCCAAGGATGCCCTCTATTACTACTTCTATTCAACACTGTATTGGAATTCCTACCCAGGGCAATAAGACAAAAAGGGGAAATCAAAGGCATCCAAATTGGTAAAGAAGAAGTAAAACTATCCCTATTTGCTGATGATATGATCCTATACCTAGAAAACCCAAGAGACTCAGGAAATAAATACCATTTATAATAGCTACCAAAATAATAAAATAGTTGGGAATAAATCTTACCGGGGACACAAAAGACCTGTACAAAGAAAACCATAAAAGACTACTTCAAGAAACCATAAGAGATCTACATAAATGGAAGAACATACCATGCTCATGGACAGGAAGATTGAACATTGTGAAAATATCAATTCCACCCAAAGCAATCTATGCATTCAATGCAGTCTCAATCCAGATCCCATCAACATTCTTTAAGGATATGGAAAAAGCAATCATTAACTTTATATGGAACGGAAAGAGACCTCGGATAAGCAAAGCACTTTTGAAGAAGAACAAAGTAGGAGGTCTCACACTGCCCCATCTCAAAACCTACTATACAACCACAGTAGTCAAAACTGACAGACACATAGATCAATGGAATAGAATTGAGAACCCAGAAATAGATGCATCGACCTATGGTCAGCTGATTTTTGACAAAGGGTCGAAATCCATTAAATGGGGAAGAGATTGTTTAACAAATGGTGCTGGCAAAACTGGATATTGATTTGCAGATAAATAAAACAAGGTCTGTACTTCACAACATACACAAAAACTAACTCCAGATGGATCAAATAGTTAAATGTGAAACCTCAAACTGTAAAGTTCCTCAAGGAAAACTAGAGTCATATTTAGGGGCCCTAATATATGGCATAAATACACTTTCAAGCATAACCCAAAATGCACAAACAGAAGAAGATAAACTAGGTGAATGGGACTTTCTAAAAATTAAATTTTTATGTGCTTCCAAAGACTTCTCCAAAGGAGTCAAAAGAGAACCTACAGATTAGGGAAAAATATTTGGCAATGACATATCTGACAAGGGACTTATCTCTAAAATTTATAGAAAACTCTAACACCTCAAAAACAAAAAGACAAATAATCCAATTAAAAATTGGCAAAAGACTTAAACAGACCTCACTAAAGACGATATGCTAATGGCCAATAAACACATGAGGAAATGCTCACTATCTTTAGTCATTAGAGACATGCAAATCAAAACAACAATGAGATATCATCTCACCCCAGCAATAATAACAAAGTTTCTTTAAGGATATGGGGGAAAAAATGATTAACTTATAATGCTGGCAAGGTTGTGGAGAGATTGGAACTCTTGTACGCTGCTAGTGGGATTGTAAAATGGTACAACCATTGTGGCAAATGGTATGGCATTTCCTTAAAAAACTGAAAATAAAAATATCATTTGACCTAGCAATCCCATTACTAGGAATATATCCTAAAGCGGAGAGAGGCAATGTACGAACAGACATATACACACCTATGTTCACTTCAATAGCAAAGAGATGGAAACATCCTAGGTGCCCGTCAACAAATGAATGGATAACCAAAATATGGTACATTCACACGATGGAATACTATGCTACTTTAAAGAACAATGAAGGATAAGCAAATCATCTCACAATGTGGATGAACCTGGAGAACATCATGCTGAGTGAAATAAGTCAATTGCAGAAGGACAGATATTGTATGAGCCCATTACTATAAAAAGACAAAGAAGGTGTTCTGGTTACCTAGTGCCACTCTGACAGGTTGTTGCTGTTGTTGTTATGTGCCGTCGAGTCGGCCCCGACTCATAGCGACTCCTCCTTGGGTTTCCGAGGCAGTATCACTATGGAAGTAGGATTGCCCAACCTTCCTTCTGAGGAGTGGCTGGTGGGTT